>NC_088347.1:9912500-10155000 GCF_036884655.1 Musa acuminata AAA Group | reverse complement strand
AGATTCGGAAGAACAGCACTTAGAACTTGTTCGTGAAAGCGCAGAGAGCAGTAGCAATGGAGGAGGTTTGCAGTAATGATAAAGTGCTCGAAAATAAACGCAAACCAGAGATTTAGAGTGGTTCGGTCAGCCTTGACCTACTCCACTTTTGGCTCCCTCCACCGACGAGGTTGCCGACGTCAACTAGGTGCCTTCCTTCAATGGGCGAAGGCTAACTGCCCTTTTACAGTTTCTCTCCTTTTGACAGGCTCAGGAGACAACCTTTACAGACCTTTCTCTCCTCACTTTACAACTGAAAACTTGAAGAACAGAAGGAGGAGACTTAAAGGATTTACAACACTTTTGAGCTCTTAGAATCACAGAAAAGATCAAGATTTCGGTGTAGGTCTGTATCTTTTCAGTGCTGAATGGGTGGGGTATTTATAGGCCCCAACCCAATTCAAAATTCGAGCTCAAAACGATCAAATCGATCAAATCCCAGAATTCTGGGATCAGGCGGTTGCACCTCTCGACTGGAGAGGTGGCACCGCCTGGCAGAGCTCGAAGACTGAGCTCTGCCGATTGCTTCTCTCTGCCAGAGCTCGAAGACTGAGCTCGATGGTTGCATCACCTGGCAGAGCTCGAAGACTGAGCTTGGTGGTTGCATCACCTGGCAGAGCTCGAAATCTGAGCTTGGTGGTTGCATCACTTGGCAGAGCTCCAAACTGAGCTCAAGCTGATGCACCATTCTGCCAGAGCTCGAAGACTGAGCTTGGTGAATGCATCACCCGGCAAAGCTCGAGACTGAGCTCAGGCTGATGCACCACTCTGCCAGAGCTCGAAGACTGAGCTCGGTGGTTGCATCGCCTGGCAGAGCTCGGAACTTGAGCTCTGGCGGTGCAACCTCTTGGCTGGAGCGGTTGCACCTCCCAGCCTTGCAACCCTGGCGGTTGCACCTCCTGGCTGGGGCGGTTGCACCTCTCAACCCCACAGCCCAGGCGGTTGCACCTCCTGGCTGGGGCGGTTGCACCTCTCAACCCCACAGCCCAGGCGGTTGCACCTCCTGGCTGGGGCGGTTGCACCTCCTGGTGCAATCAGGGTCCGAATGGTTCACTCCATTCGACCCACTTTGAATCTTTTCAGGGGCCCAATTGCCCCAAGATTAAGCTAATGGGATCACCTCCCATTTTCATGCTTAATCATCGTGCTAACTACGAATATCTCTAAGACAACTTCTGCAGCTTTGCTCCGATGCGTCAATCGCTTCTTCCGGCGAGTTTCCGGCCAACTTCCGTCGATCAACCGATAACCTTCGGTGATCCTTCTGCGGACATCCGGCATACTCCTGGACTTTGCGACGATCCACTTGGCGAGTTCCGACGAGCTTCGCTTGGCAAGCTTCTGGACTTCTCGGATCTGTTCTCTCTGAACCTCCGACGACCGTCCGAACTTCCGTCGAACTCTCGAACTCGCAACAAATCCTTCGCGCTTGACTCCGACACTTTGTTTCGCTTTATGTCTTCATCGTTATCATAGTTAATCCTGCACAACAAAACAAAACTTCAATCGAGACAATTAATCCTAAGCAATTAACCAAGTTGTCCGACATGTCATTGGTCCCTCGACGCTTCGTCCGATTCTTCGGCGCATCGTCCTCTCGTGCAGCCTATTGCCCAATCGGCCAGTTGACTCCGCAACTCCGATATCCTTGGCACAATACCCGCTCTTCTTGGCCCGATGCCCGAGTCCACGGCCCGAAGCCTTCTGTCGATACGCCGACCGATCCACCGGCCCGACGTCCAATCTTTTGACATGTTCCTTCGGCACAATATGATTTTCCTGCTTTAATTGTCTCATCCTGATCGAAGCATCCTGCGTCACTCAAAACGCAGATTAAATCATAAACATATATCAAGTAGTTTCATCATCAAAATACGAGATTCAACACCCAACGCCTAGGCTCGGGCGAGCGCCCAGGCGGCGCCTGTTTGAAGCGCGCCGCCTGGGACATTAGCGAGGCGCTCGGGCCTCGCCTCGCCTCGCCCGAGCGCCTAGGCGAGCGCCCGAGCGCCTTTTGCAATCACTGTTTGTTACTTGTTAATATATTAAATAAAAATAATTCACATTAAATAAATATGAAAATTAAGATAAATTTTCTTTAATGGAGGCTCACCTCCTATTTAAGGGGAGGGATTTCTCTCTTTCGTTCCTCACCTAGCCGAGCCCAACAGCGAGAGGAACGAGGAATTATATCCTGCTGACGAGAGGTAGGATTCCTTACCTTTCTTGAAAATAAAAGTTTTTATTTCGATTCCTTAAATGTTGAACTTCTTGTAGTATAAAAATATTCATCAATCTTTTTAATGTCAAAATATTTATTGTTGGATTAAGATATCTTATCTGAAGTTTTTAAGGGATTCTTCAATCCTCTTTAAAGGCTTCTTTGGATTTAAACACACTTCAATTATACATGTTTTATGTATTGAATACATGATATTTGATTTTTTATATTTGGATTAGGAATGTTATTTCCTCGTATTATAATTTACTTTTATATCTTATCTGGATTAAAATATACTATGAGTAGTTCAAAAAAAATATTTATTAATTATTTAATTGTTAAAAATTTTATTGTTAGATTATAATATATTATCTGAAAAAATTTTATCCCTTTTAAGATTTAGAATTTTATTGTTTGATTAAATCATATTAAAATTATTAATGTCATATGTATTGAAAATATGATTTTTAATTTTTATTGAATTAAGAATATCATTTACTTGTATTGAAGTTTATCTTTCAATCTTATTTTTAAATTTGTTATTATATTTTAATATATTATTGTTAGTGAATATATGTTGTCATAACTCGATATTAATGAAATTAGATAGGAATAGGGTTAAAACACCTCACAAACCAGGCCCAACCCATAGGTTAGGCCACAACCCACTCGCTAGGCCCAGTCAGCAGACTAGGCCCAACCCGTGGGTTAGGCCCTAGCCCGCAGGCTAACCCTATAACATCCCCCATTTTTGAAAATTTTATAAATGCTTGTTTGTAAATATTAGGATTAGCTAATAATTCATTTGTATTAAATAATTTTATATTAGAAGTTTATGACTAGGGACCTAAATGTGAATATTAGAAACTTGATATGATTTATGAAAGATTCAGATTTAAGTTAAAGAAAATAAAATGATGAACATGTGTCACTAGCTAACCTAAGGTTGGTGCCACCTATGTTTGCTCTAAGGATGACACATGGGCTTCTTTCATGCATGCTTGTCACCTTCCAAGCCTTGTATTATCTAAACCTAATGCAATTAGACAAGAAACTAAAGGAAAGTTTAACTAAAGGAGGAAAACTTAAGAGCTACAGCCAATGTGGGTTTGAGAAGAGAAGGGAAGAAGAAGAAGAAGAAGAAGAAGATTTGCTTGAGGTTTTGCATCAATTCCCCACATTTGGGAATCAAACATTTCTAAGGCAAGTGTTCTAACCCCATCCTACAAAAATCCTAATCTCTGTTTTCATTTTAATTCTACATAATTCGAAAGATTTCAACTTAGCACCAAACCTTTCTTTCGTCTTGATACAAAGCCACGAATCTATAATTTTTCGTTAATCTGACCTCTATGCACTATTTCGGATTTAACTTTTAGCACTAAACTCTGATTTAGGCAAAGCCTAATCCTAACGATTTTAAAAGGCGCTCGGGCGCTCGCCTAGGCGCTCGGGCGAGGCGAGGCGAGGCCCGAGCGCCTCGCTACTCTCCCAGGCGACGCGCTTCAAACAGGCGCTCGCCCGAGCCCAGGCGCTAGGCGCTTCGGGCGACCGCCCGAGTTAACCAAGGCGACTGAACCAGGATTTTAAGTCTGGTTCGGTCCTGGTTCGGTCTATGATGATTAGTTGGTTCAATCGAACCAACTAAAACTAATATAAGTGACAACCGAACCCTAACCCTCGCCGCTGCCGATCCCGATCCCGCTGCTCGCCGCTATCGCTGCTCGCAAACGCTGCCGCTGTCGCCGCTCGCGCCTCCTGCTGCTTGCCGCTCCTGCTCCCGCTCCCGCTGCTGCTGCTCGCAAACACTGCCGTTGTCACCGCTCGCGCCTCCCGCCGCTCGCCGCTATCGCTTCCTCTTTTCTCAGTCAGCAGGCTCAGCAACCCTTTACACTTCCTTTTAACAGTATACGTATACTGTATACTGTTAATATTATTAAGTTTATTTGAAATGATTAATTTTCAATACTGATAATAGATTAATAATATATTATTTTGATTTTAATATTATCATTTTTTATTTATTTGAAACTTTTTGTTAATGTGACATTGTGATTTTGTATCTTAGATTTTCTTAATTTAATAGCATATTTTTATTTCAAATTTTAAATAATTATATTTATTAATTATATTATATATTTTTATATTTTAGCGCCTCGCTTCGCTCGAGCGAGCGCCTAGCGCCTCGGGCGTTTTTGGACTTTGGCGCCTTTTGGCGCCAAGCACTTTTTAAATCACTGCCTAATCCATTTGAAAGTAGACTCAAAGATCTTTATTTTGATACCGAGATTGAATGATTTGGAGTTTAAATACCTACTAAGACTTCTGTTTCAATTAAACCTATAGATTCTACAAAATAGGGACTGTAATTTCTGACCTCTTGTTACTTAACTACTTATAACTTTCTGTTGGGAACTCAGATTCCTACAGAGTATGATTTATTGGAAACTATACTCAAAATTCTTTCTGTTCTTATCTGATTTGAAATTTTTGAATTACAATTGCAAACTGAAACATCTATTTTCATCAACCCTGTGGACTCAATAAAACAGAGCTGATGTTTTCATACCTTTTGCTACGAAATTATTTGTAAATCCCTGTAGTAAACTCCAATTCATGCAAAACATGATTTACCTAAAACCAGATTGGCACATCTTTCAAATGACACCTATTTTTTATAAATTGGAGCATAATTGGTTATTCAGATAATTCATACGAAGTGCCTCCCAAATTCTGCCAGAATCGAGCTTTGGTCGATTTCGTCTCTTCTTGTTTCTTCCCTTTGGAAATTGATTTCAACATAAACCCTTACTTCAGTTGAGCTTTACATTACTGCTTTAAATTCTTGTATATTCTTGTCTTTCAATTATTTGTAAACTTGCATCTATCATGTAAAGTTCATGTTTGTATCGTAATGTTTCGTTATAGGCACATACATTCCGTTGTTCCGCATGTGTTTCCGATATTTCCCAATTTATTGTTCATAATACCCTTTTGTACTCTGGTGTTTGTGGGATTATTTGGACCTTTGCTAGAAATGGTAAAGGGATTATCCGGACCTTTGCCAGAAATGGTAAAGGGTATGTGCTTAGAGCCCGCGATGCTCTGCCGGCCTCCTCTGGCTTCATCCAGACATGGATGGATGACGCTCACAGACGTGGGAGTTTATGTTTGGGATTCCACTTCACCTTCTATGTGTTTGACATGAGATCCAAAGCTTTGGTTGTGTTTCTATGCATGCTTTTGATAAGAATGAAATGAATGCAACGTCATGTGACATTTGAGCTTCTATTCATGTTTTATTCTTTGATATGTTCCGAAGTGTTTATATGTCTTTGTTATACCTTGAAAAATACCATATGCCATAGATATGCTCCTTATGCCAATGATATACTCCAATTACCTTTCCTTGATTGTATGAACAAAATATGCTTCGAACGATACGACATTGTAATTCTGCATTCAAACAAAACATGCTTCTATTTATGATACGACAATGCTTTTGGATTTATGATGCGGTTAGAGTTTAGTTGAGTTGGCTTTGGATTTTGTGAATCATTAAGTGATATGATGGTATGATAATAAACTACACTGGTTTTATAAATTATGGATTATAGAGGTGAATTTTGACTTGAGTGTTTTCTTAGTGGCCTCAAAAGTGTGTTTGGATCTTGGATTTATTTTGTTGAATTATAATATTATCAATTTTGTGTTAGGTTCACACCTCCTCCTCCTCCTAAATGAGGATTAGATTCAGGGGGCGTGACAAAGATGGTATCAGAGCATGGTTTGAAGATCACTGAGATATTTAATATTTTTGATATGCAAAATACATTGAGGATTAGTAAATTATATTGAGGTCTAGTAAACTATAGTGATAAGTGAAAATTTTCTTTGATGTCTTTTAGGAATCTAGGATGACGAGAACATTTAGTCCTCCTACTTCATCTGCTTCTGATTAATTAAGGAAGATGAAAGGGTTGATCGGGGATATTAAATTAGAGTAACGCAACGGAAGCGTGATGAACCTAATTCATTGGTGGCAGAATAATGGATTATGTGAATAAAGAATATATTTGATGTATAAAATTGTTCTGACAATCAAAAGATTTCTTTTGCCACCTTTATGTTAGAAGTAGAGGCAAAGCACTGGTGGAAAATAATAAAAAAATATATACGATTGGAAATGAATCAGAAAGTGATAACAAGAAGGTCAAGACATCTAGATTTGAAAGGGGAAGTCACCACAAAAGACGCAATCCTATGTAAGATGCGAGTTAAATTATGAAACAAGTCTGTGTTTTCAGGTGACTGGAGCCTATTTTGCTTGCGGAAAATTGGATCATAAAATAAAAGATTGCCCTTTGAACAAGAAGAAAGAGTCACTGCCTCCTAAATCATCAGCCCATGTCAGAGTGTATGCTATCACTGAATATGATTCTAAAGCTTCTGAATCAGTGGTTGAAGGTATTATCTATGTTTCTGAAAGAATGCAAAATTTTGTTTGACCATGGGTCTCATCTATGATTTGATTCATAATATTTTGCTTATCACTTGGGCATTCAACCTTAACCACTGGATTATATGCTATATGTAAATACGAATATTGGGGATTTTTTTTTTTTTTGACAACAAGCTTTATCTGGTCCTCTTGTCTGATTTCTATTGGAGAACTCGAACTTTCTACTGATTTGGTTCTCCTAGAGATTTAGAGTTTTGATGTTATAATTGCTATGGATTGGCTATCTTCTTATCATACCAGTATAAATTGTTACACAAAAATGATCACTTTTGCATATTAGATTAGCCCATCTTTTATTTTTCGAGTATCGAGCATGATTTACCTTCTTGCTTGATGTATCTTAGGATGACTTGCCCGAATTATCTCTAGATTTGGTTCTTGGGACAACCCCTAATATCTAAACCTCCCTATAGGACGACACCACTTGAGTAAGTGGAATTGAGAAAGCAACTACAAGGGCTATTAGATATGGGTTTTTTTTTTTCTTAGTATTTCATTATGGGGTGCTCCGGTGTTAGTTAAGAAGAAGGATGGAACATTGAGGCTTTACATTAATTGTAGACAATTAAATCAGGTAACCATAAAAAAAAAAGTATCCCCTGCCTAGAATTGATGATTTGTAGATCAATTGCAGGGTGCATAAGTAATTCTCCAAGATTGATCTGAGGTCATGTTACTATCAGTTGAAGATCAAGGAGGATATTCAAAAAAACAGCTTTTAGAACTCAATATGGTCACTATGAATTCTTAGTAATGCCTTTTGGTTTGACTAATGCCCTTACAGCTTTTATAGAACTGATGAATAGGATATTTCAACCACTCTTGGATGAATGTGTAATTGTATTCATTGATGACATATTAGTGTATTCAAGAAGTAACCAGGAGCATGAGGAACACTTGAGAAATGTATTGACCATACTAAGAGAAAAGAAGTTGTATGTAAAGCTCAACAAATGTGAATTTTGGTTGAATAAAATTGCTTTCTTAGGCCATGTGATTTCAAGGAAGGGCATATCTGTTGATCCAAAGAAAGTGGAAGCTATAGTTAAGTGCGAAGTACCAACAAATGTGACGAAAGTTAGAAGCTTTTTAGGCATGGCAAGTTATTATAGGAGATTTGTGGAGGGATTCTCGCGAATTACTCAACCTCTCACCAAACTCACTCAAAAAAAAATGTGAAAATTGTATGGGGTGATGATTGTAACCAAAGTTTTCAAGAGATCAAAAGAAGATTGACAAGTGGCCCGATTCTCACTATTCCAAGTGGTAACGAGGGATTTGTAGTTTATACCGATGCTTCAAGAAAGGGCCTTGGATGTGTTTTGATGCAAAAAAGAAAAGTGATTGCTTATGCTTCTATACAACTAAAGAGTTATGAATTGAATTATCCAACTCATTATTTGGAATTGGGAGCAATTGTTTTTGCTCTAAAGATTTGGAGGCATTACTTGTAGGGGAGAACTTTCGAAATCATTACTGATCACAAGAGTTTAAAGTATATTTTTACTCAAAAAGAGTTAAACATGAGGCAACGGAGATGGATAGAAATCCTAAAGGATTATAATTGTACCATTAGTTATCACCCAAGGTAAAGCTAATGTTGTAGCTGAGGCACTTAGTAGAAAATCTACAAGTTTTATGGCGACATTGGTTGTGAAGCAATAGAAGTTATTAGAAGAAAATTATAATTTGAATGATATAAGGAAAGGGCAAGACTCAATTATGTTGATGGCCTAAATCCAGGTGCAAAATTTTGATCTTATCTTTTCATCAAAGGAGGTATGACAAACTTAGAGAACTAAATTTTTCCTTTAAGGAGGGGAGAGTGTAACATCCCCCATTTTTTAAAATTTTATAAATGCTTGTTTGTAAATATGAGGATTAGCTAATAATTCATTTGTATTAAATAATTTTATATTAGAAGTTTATGGCTAGGGACCTAAATATGAATATTAGAAATTTTATATGATTTATGAAAGATTCAAATTTAAGTTAAAGAAAATAAAATGGTGGACATGTGTCACTAGCTAACCTAAGGTTGGTGCCACCTATGTTTGCTCTAAGGATGACACATGGGCTTCTTTCATGTATGCTTGCCACCTTACAAGCCTTGTATTAGTTAATTCTAATACAATTAGCGAAAACTAAAGGACAGCTTAACTAAAGGAGGAAAACTTAAGAGCTACAGCCAGCATGGGTTTAAGAAGAAGAAGAAGAAGAAGAAGAAAAAGAAGAAGAAGAAGAAGAAGAAGAAGAAGTTTTGCTTGAGGTTTTGCATCAATTCCCCACGTTTGGGAATCAAACTTTTCTAAGGCAAGTGTTCTAACCCCATCCTACAGAAATCCTAATCTTTGTTTTCATTTTAATTCTACATAATTCGAAAGATTTCAGCTGAGCACCAAACCTTTCTTTCGTCTTGATACAAAGCCACGAATCTGTAATTTTTCGATAATCTGACCTCTATGCACTGTTTCGGATCTAACTTTTAGCACCAAAACTCTGATTTAGGCAAAGCCTAATCCATTTGAAAGTAGACTCAAAGATCTTTATTTTGATACCGAGATTTAATGATGTGGTGTTTAAATGCCTACTAAGACTTCTGTTTAAATTAACCCTATAGATTCTGCAAAATAGGGACTGTAACTTCTGACCTCTTGTTGCGTAACTACTTATAACTTTCTGTTGGGAACTCAAGATTCCTGCAAAGTATGATTTATTGGAAATTATACTCAAAATTCTTTCTGTTCTTATCTGATTTGAAATTTTTGAAGTACAATTGAAACCTGAAACATCTATTTTCATCGACCCTGTGGACTCAGTAAAACAAAGCTGATGTTTTTAGACCTTTTGCTACGAAATTATTTGTAATTCCCTGCAGTAAACTCCAATTCATGCAAAACTTAATTTACCTAAAACTAGATTGACACATCTTTCAAATGACACCTATTTTTTATGAATTGGAGCATAATTGGTTATCCAGATAATTCATACGAAGTGCCTCCCAAATTCTGCCAGAATCGAGCTTTGGTCGATTTCGGCTCTTCTTGTTTCTTCCCTTTGGAAATCGATTTCAGCATAAACCCTTACTTTAGTTGAGCTTTACATTACTGCTTTAAATTCTTGTATACTTTTGTCCTTCAATTATTTGTATACCTGCATCTATCATGTAAAGTTCATGTTTGTATCGTAATGTTTCGTTATAGGCACATGCATTCCATTGTTCCGCATGTGTTTTCGATATTTCCCAATTTATTGTTCACAATACCCTTTTGTACTCTGGTGTTTGTGGGATTATTTGAACATTTGCCAGAAATGGTAAAGGGATTATA
Source organism: Musa acuminata AAA Group (assembly GCF_036884655.1). Taxonomy (NCBI): domain Eukaryota; kingdom Viridiplantae; phylum Streptophyta; class Magnoliopsida; order Zingiberales; family Musaceae; genus Musa; species Musa acuminata. Next base: position 10,144,889 of record NC_088347.1, on the reverse strand, counting down.
TGAAACTTTGCTAGAAATGATAAAGGGCATGTGCTTAGAGCCCGCGATGCTCTGCCGGCCCCCTCTGGCTTCATCCAGACGTGGATGGATGACGCTCACAGACGTGGGAGTTTATGTTTGGGATTCCACTTCACCTTCTATGTGTTTGACATGATATACAAAGCTTTGGCTGTGTTTCTATGCATGCTTTTGATAAGAATGAAATGAATGCAACGTCATGTGACATTTGAGCTTCTATTCATGTTTTATTCTTTGATATGTTCCGAAGTGTTTATATGTCTTTGTTATACCTTGAAAAATACCATATGCCATAGTTATACTCCTTATGCCAATGATATGCTCCAATTACCTTTCCTTAATTGTATAAACAAAATATGCTTCGAACGATACGACATTGTAATTTTGCATTCAAACAAAACATGCTTCTATTTCATCTTGTATCTCTGCTTTGAATTTTGATATCTTATTTGTTTGAAAACTATCCTCTTTGTTATGGATATGTTAGTCACTTGTTGAGCTTTATATGCTCACCCTGTTGCTATATAAATTTTTCAGGATAGCTTATCGCTCGCTAAAATGTGTAAATTGGGTTGAGGCAGTGGAAAGCTAGAAGGTTTTAGGGCAAATCTTTCGTACCTGATAAGTTGATGTTGTATAATTCCTTTTGTGTGTATCAACGACAAATCTAGATTGATGTATCTTGTAAATATTTGAAAAGTACCCCTCTTATTAGGATTTTAGGAATGTTAAGTTTAAATTGTGTAATTATATAAACGTATGGTACATGTTGGTTTTGTGATTGTATAGATTCCCATGCTTTTGGAGTTATGATGTGGTTAGGGTTTAGTTGAGTTAGCTTTAAATTTTGTGAATCATTAAGTGATATAATGGTATGATGATAAACTACACAGGTTTTATAAATTGTGGATTATAGAGGTGAATTTTGACTTAATCATTTTTTTAGTGTCATCAAATGTGTGATTGGATCCTGGATTGTTTGTTGAATTATAATATTATCAATTTTATGTTAGGTTCACACCTTCTGAATAAGGATTAGATCCGGGGGGGCGTGACAAACCCAGTCCAACCCAACATGGGCAGTCATGTGCGACGCATATGACCAGTCCATGGGCCAAGGTTGGCCCAGCCTGCTGTGATGCTTGCATAGTTATGTGCAGTGCATATGACCAGTATATGGGTCAGCCCAACCTACTCTAATATAATGTAATTGTTGGATTTGAGCCCAAACGTTGATTGAACTAAACCAAACTTGATTAGCGTAGATCAATTCAAAGTGAATCCGAATTTGTTTGACTTATTTAAGTCAGTTTAACCTAAATTGAACTTGATCTAGTCCAAATTATACTAGTCTAGGGTGGTTCCAAACCAGTTAAATGAGGATTAGAAATCGGTTTAGTTAGGTTCTAGTAAATCAAGTTTAATTGGATCGATTGAACTATGGTTCAAGTCAATTGAGAGCTAATTGGTATTATTTGATATTGACGATGTTTGAAAGAGATGATATAAATGTATTATTTCATCCTGATATAGACATGACCAATGTGATATTATGTTATTTTCCTACCGGTTGACAACTTCAGCCGAAGGAAGACACTACACACAATGGTGTAGGGTGGAGGAGGCTCGCGGTCGACGACGTAAGCCGAAGGGACGCTACAAATGGTAGCATAGGGTGAAGAAGGCTCACATTAGGGCTTCTTCCATTGGGTTCTTCATTAGTTGATTAGTTGAGAGGGAGGAGAGGGAGAAGAGTAAATCATTGATTAGTTAGTTTAGTAGAGACAACTAATTCCAATTGATTAAACCCAATCAAAGCCCAACTGAACCCATCCTTTATTTGGCTCGAGCACTCACATGGGTCGCCTAGTGTCTGGGCTAGGACGCACGCCCGAGTGGCACCTCATTGAATCGCGTCGTCCAAACTTGTTATGAGGCACTTGAGCCACGCCTCGCTTGGGCACCTAGGCGATCACTCGAGCACCTATTAAAACATTATCTCTATCAAACCACCTCTCTCTCTCTCTCTCTCTCTCTCTCTCTCTCTCTCCTTGTTAGTTCGCCCGATACCTATTGGGCAAGGTTTCAACTATTGGTTGGTATAGTCGGTCCAACAAGACTGGTATCAGACCATATAGTAGGTATCTCTACCAAACTGAGATATTAGTACTTTCATTACTTAACCATGTCCCTTCTTCCTCGACTCTATTATTGCTCTCTTTTTGTCCTCCTTTCTCTAGTATCTTTCCCTGCATTTCTTCTTTTTAGGATTTTTAATAATGCTGCAGCAGTTACATTATCATAGTTATCATGGTTAATTACCAAGTAATCAGGTAGCACATGGCATACACAAAATGCTTAGTGAAGACAGATCCATACTTCCACCATTTAACCATAACTTTCACATAAGAGGTTCCTCAATAAAACTAAGGGAAAAACTTATACATGATCCGCAAAGAGTTGTTTAACCAGAGTATTGCATGCATGTCAAACTTTTTAGCAAATAACAAATAACTAGACAATGATCATAGTCATACAGCAATCGATGTTTAATATAAGGTTTGGCATGAATAAAACATCAGCTCACCTTGAGCCACCATGTTTCAACCAAGTATCAGTTTATCTTTTGGTGTATGGACTCATAATAGCTACAAAACTAGATACACAAATTCATATATGCAAGGCACCAGAAGCTTGCGTACAACCACATATATACCAATATCTTCGCAGCAATCTAGATCCTAAGGTGGTGCTCACCAGGATGGGCTAGCATGATAATACTTTGTTTGATTAATATAAATTCAACAAAAGCAAATGATCATTAATAATGTACATTTTTTTGTCTGCAAAGTCATTATGAGATAAAAAAATGAAATGGATTCTATCAACAAAAGAATATTAATCCCAGTGAATCTCATATCAAAACATATACGACATATTAAAAAGATCAATTTTTGAGGCAAAATTTCATTAAAAATTAATGTATGTGCAATTTAGAATCATCTTTGCTTGTTCCAAATACCTACCTCAACATCATGAAGTAGAATGGAACCATCTTCAAGGCCAAGAGCAATAACTTTGCCATCTGGACGCCAACAAAGTGACGTAATGCACTTGCCTAAATAGAATCGATGTGTATTAATAAATTCAATCAAACATTGTAATACATCTTATCCATAGGCATATCCCCAAAAATATTTTTTCCAAAAGTAACCATGATTCAAAGGATTAGCCATCTGGGATGCACATGCACAAAAAGAGAGGGAGGGTTAGAATCACAATACTTGGTAAGAGAATCAACATGGTAAAGATCAGCATGAATCAACTGATCTATTTTGATCCGTGGAAATCAGTCACTATCAAGTAACCTTTGGCTAGATCATCCGGAACTAACTATTTTTTCACTGGATTAATCAAGGATTAAGCAAATCTCTAACTATATGGCCAAGAAACTGGGAATTCGATCAGTCTCTAGTCAATTAAGCAATCTATCCCATTTGTATCTATATATACCAATTCAGGTAAGATCAAGCCAAAGCCTTATGAAATCAGCAAATGGATATATCCAACACTATCACATCACAACTGAAAATGATATGCAGATCACTAATATCAGCTTCCCCTCCAGAATACTCTTTCACATTCCTTTGCCTAGGGGAACCTGGTCTGACTTATTTACCTTGGAGCCAACCATGGAGTCAGGTCGCTTGTTGAGGCGACTAAAAAATGTTTGAACGGTCCATTTTAACCTCCCATAGGTACAGTGAATTTGATCTTAACAATCACCTTGATTTGGCAATAGAAGTTTGTAGCTAGCTCTAATGACTATCAAAACAGGGATGTTGAGGGTAAAACTTTATCTTTGTTTGCTAGTAGTCCCAAGATGTGAACAGAGTCTGCACAACCACCAATCTTATCCAGCAGCCAGGCCCATGAAAGGAAGACGAGGAGAAGAAAATCCCATCCAATGTAAGCACCCATCACCTATTAGCAGCAAGTCAGCAACTACATCTAAATTTCAACAATCACATCATACAAGCTGGCAACCTAACTTACACCTAGAAGAAGCAAAAGGCATTCAGAGAGAGATAACAAGGGCCAACACAAGTGACTCAAATCAACATGTTTTTACATGTTGATTTGTCACATAAGGAACAAGGAGCACCTGTTAAATGATCAAATATTGCTTAACTAGATAAGGCATTAGCATGAGAGATTTAACATTATGCCAGATAGGAAATATAACAAATCACAGATGAGGATGCTAATGAGGATGGTGACAGCAAAGTTAATGTTGGCAAGAACACACATGACATCATATTTTCAGATCGCACATGGCAAAATGAGTACGGAGTGTCATTGGAAGAACTTTTAGATCGCACAAGCCACTAATACAGTCATCCAAATGAATATTCCTATTCTCTTACGGAGTATAATCCATTATATAATCATTAGTTCTTGAAGTCAAAGAAATGGAAAAAGAAATGTGTTACTTAGCATATACTCTGAGGAATATACAGCACTCCTTAGTCATTATCCAATACCAGTGCATAAGCTTCCATCTCCATCTTTTTGTAACATCTTTTGTTTATTGTGTTTAAATAAATAGTAGTTATAAATAAAGTGTCAATTCATTGACTCATCCAATTATCTAGCTGTAATTTCATTTGAATCTTCAAATCAATGTTAAATTTTCAAAATGAAAATAGATTTACTTATGAAATGAATGTTAAAACGAAAACAAAATATGTTTTGTTTAATGCATGGACTTAAAAGCACAGACACACCTGTTATGGATTTTCTTGTACTGATTATGAATCCTATAGCTAAAAACAAATCTTTTCAGAGGCTCCATCCATAAAGGTATTCAAATTTGTCTTGAAAAAAATTAGGAAGAGAAGCACCTAGGACTGCATTAATTTGGAAAAAATATGAATTTTAAAAAGTCACAGTAAATAATAGAGCATCCTCTAGAATGGAGCATAAATGATTCAGAATTCACATAAACAAAAAGAAATAGTAGGGACATGGGACAGGGCTGACTATATATTATCATAGTGTCTGAATCAGACCAACAATACCCCAAGTTTCACTTCAAAATTAAATGGTCCCATGCTTCCAGCGATCAGACCTACTATACCCAAAGTTTCACTTCAAAATCAAATGGTTCTTAAACACTTCACCTGGATAAAGCACATTATAACCAACATTACATGGACATATGTACAGCTCTCATGTGTGTGTCCATGTCCAGGTATCAGGTCCTTTTAACTAACTAAAAATTCTACTTATAATTGCATTAACAAGTGTCACATTCATGTTGCATCATGTCAGTATAAATACTTGTCATCAAAAGGCGATTGTCCATGTCAAGGCTGACTTCTACATTGACAATTATTAAACCTAAAAGGAAAAAAAGAGGACAATGGCAGTGAGGCAATTGCAAACGGCATAGATCATTAAATATAAACAAGCACAGGATATTCTTTGATGCAAGATCATTGGACTTTCACCAAACTTGAGTAAAAATTTGACAAAGGCAAAAGTTCAAAGGAATACAAACTCTACTTATATGGGTTCACTTCTTTAAATTAATTTGCTTTCATAGCCTGAGTTCACCAAAGAACATCTGCATTCTGCAATACTACATGATTACCTGACTTAACCTCCCCAAAAACCAGGTTCCTCGTTTTTCTCTAATGAAACTTTGCTAGATGAGATTCAATGAGAGACCCAAAAAGAAATGATTCAGAGATTCCAGCAAGGGCTTATAGCTAGATTGTGACAGACTAACCATTGAGACTCAAGTAAATTAGTTATTCTGATCTGGTTAATTTATGTGCACAGTAAACCAAACACTGAAGGGCAGTTATTCAACTAGGACCAAATCAGCCAGTCAGACTGAATAACCAGAAACCAACCCTTGGTTTGTCCAGATTGTTTGTTGGATCATTTTTAATCCATGCTAACTATAATCCCCTTAAATACATTCTTCTATTTACCTTTTGAGGTTATTTTAGTCTTTCTAGGAAGAAAAAATTTCATTGTTTTCTCTAAGTGTGCATTACCTGACCTTTCTATAACTGCCCCTTATATCATCCTCTCTGTCCTTTCATATAATCATCCTCTCATCGTTGTCCTCTTTCACTCGTTTGTTATTGTCCTCTTTTTCTTACCTTTTATTTGCCTCTCTCATCACCACTCTAACTCTCTCTTTGGTTCATGTTACTCTTTCACCATCATTGTAACACCTCGATTAGTCCCACATCGGAAGTGGACAAGACTAAGATTGACTTATGAGAATCTGATGAGTGTACTACTATCAATTTTAGATTAGGTATTTTGGACAGTGATTTGGGCCAAACGAAGTTGATAGGTTAGTTAACCCATCAGGCCCGAGTTATGATATTTGGTATCAGAGCCGACCTAGTATTTAGGCATTGTAAGAGGGCTTTCGAATAGAAAAGAACTACCCGTGGATGACAATCTTTCATTTTCTCTTTCTCTTATCATATCATGTCGTAAGCTACCTATCTATTTTTGTCATACAACTTATTTGAGTTTGCATTTTTATTTTATGGTACTCAAATTTCTTGAATTAATCCAACAATGATTATCTTATGATTTTTAATATATTTTCTTATAAAAAGATATCTATATTTTTTTATGCAATTTATATGTATAATTTATTTTTTATTTTTTTTTATACAGAATCTATGGTTCAACTGCTTGAGCCACTGGTTCAACCAGTGAACTTGTGACCCAAGGCTTAGTTGGATCAATGTTCGGCCCAGATTTGATAACTGTGTTGACGGATGTCCAATCTATGACACTTTGGCAAGACCACAGTTCGCAAATCTCAATTTGCTCAAGATAAACGAACACAATATTTTGTCATTTTCATATAATTTGCTCAAGATAATTGCCATGCACAGGTAAAATACATGCTATGCATGGATGGAGATGAAGGCAACGCATGATTCTTGTATGCAGAATCAAAATAAAATGAAGAAATAGTTGTGACTGAGGTAACCCTCAAAATAATTAACTACTAAGAAGCTTCATTTCATAAGAAAATGAAATAGGTGAACAGAAAGAAACCCACTAGAAGGGGGTTGAAAGCACAAGTTATTTTGAGAAAAAAAATTGGGATTTCCAAAGATGTTTGACTAAATAGTTGTTATAACAGAAAATAAGGTGGGCTATCAAGATTTTCCTAGTCTTACACATTACAAAAACACTTACTTCCAAAGAAGTCACTTAAAATGCTATTATGTAAAGTCCTTCATAGGAGCATCAATAAAAGCTAATAACTATGGTAACAACTTAACAAAAATAACTAAAAACCATTAGATTAGGTTGCCATTGTTTATGCTTTTTGTACACAGAAAATGTTTATCCTTTTTCCCTTGTGCACATTAAAAATGTTCAAACAGTAATCATCACATAAAAGTTACTTTCTGATGGTGGGGTTGCAATCTCTCCATTTGATCATAGTTTCTCTTTAAACCATGTTTTACATTCATTAGGAATACTGGATGGCATAGAATACAACCTGTTCATCATTTCAGAGGAAGAAAAGTTATTTTACCTGTGAAATTCTAGGTTTTTGTAAATACTTCGATAAGAGCAAATATAAATAAGTTTAAAAAAAGGTTGTTTCAAACATTTATAAACAGAACAGTCACATACAACAAAGCATGCCAAAGACAGCTCAATATTTTGGTCAAAAGGTATGTGTATCCTTCTTCTAATATTTCTTTACTTACATTTTATAAGGATTTACCATTCAAATACTTAAATGAAAACATCAAAGGTCACTTTTCTTGATTTTACATTAAATTTACTGTCAAGAACTACTTATCATCTCAATGTTGGTGCTATATGCATGCAAGTACCCCACAGTAGTTATACTCAGGTATCTATTTGTCACCCCCATAAGTTAAGTATAATAAAACCACTGCGTAATCTCAAACATCCAAAACTTTGTGTAATATAGGTTTTCGTGTTCGGATGCAAATATAAAACATAAACTAGCGACACAATGAACAAGACACGACAAAGAACGAAAACCCACAGCAAACTTTAGCAGATTGCAACAGCAACCACCAGTGAGATGGTAAAAAATAAAAGACCGCAGATCAAAACTAGCTAAAGCAAGAAAAGAAAAAGGCCGAGACCCCACAGCCACATTTAGCATATTCTGATCGTAGCCCATCAACGAATAAGATGCAACGCAGACCAATAGGGTTCACCTGGGGAGATCATCCAAAGCCTCTGCCAGTTGAAACGATGCAATACGACCTTGGAGTCCTCGGTGACCATGGCAAGCAGATCTTTCTCCGGGTTCCACTCCGCGATATTGATCTGCGCCATCAGAGCAGCATCGCAAATCACGACGGAGCAAGCAAGACGGGGGAAGGGCGCTAGGGTTTCAATCGATCAGCCGACCTGGAAGGGGATGGACTTGTCTAGTTGAAGCTGGAAGGGGACCGGCACGGCGCCGGCGGCGGTCTCCATCTCGACCTCTGCCTCCTCTGCCATGGTTCTCTGTGGGCTGGGGGAAGCGCGGGCGGGCGCCGGGGTGGGAGTGGGAATGCGAGTGGGTTCTAGGTGAGGCTCGGAGGTCGTCGGATGGGCGATGTGCTTCTCCAGAGCGTTGGATGAGATGAAGACTTGGTTGGACGGGTCGCGTGGTTGGGTTCGTGCGACAGTGGGCTTTCTTTATAGCCGATTTCGGAAGCCATCGAACCTGTTCATCAATTGGACATTTGGACCGACGGAAGTGATCGGCACCAGCTTGGCAGGGCATTTAATTATTTAGCATTTTGAACCCAATTAGAATGCCTACTTTGTTATTCGATCGTATTTCAAACTCAATTCAGAAATATGAAGATGCAATTGAGTGGGTTGATAGGGTATTGATGTTAAATGGTGAGGAAATAAATAAAAAATTAAATAGAAGAGAAGATAAAAATTAAGAAGGAAAAATAACAAGTAAAATTAGGAATATAAGGTTTGTAATACTCTAATTAATCCATCGGATAAAGAATTGAATGAGAAGGATAAGACCACCCAAGAAATTAATCGTGCAGTCAAAATCACTTAAGTTTAAAACATTAGATATATATTGTGATATATATAAAGTGATATTCTGAATCAATTGAATTTAAAGTATTGATAATTAATTCTTCATATTTTTAATTTAAAGTAAATAAAAAAATTACTTTTTTTAGAATAACTAAAAATCATATAGAAACTTCAAATTATAAGCCAATCTCGATAGCATAACCATTATAATTTTTAAAGAGAAAATTAAGTATAACTTTCTCTAGAAATTCAAATCAAAATTTATAAAAGCATTGAATTCCTAAATCAATAATTTTTTTAACGATGTATAACTCATGTCATAAATATCTTAAAATTTATATCAGAATAATATAAAATAAATATTAAAATTTTATTTTATTAAAAAACTAAGATTCTAATATGACTATCTTGATTAAGACACTCATGTGCCAAGTATTAAAAAGTATGACTTGCAACGATCACGGTAAGAGAAATTATCTCAAAATATCATAATGTTCATATTAGAATTTGAGTAACTAACTAGTTAAACATAAATCTAGTGAGGCATCAATTTTTCTACTCATTCATTCCAAACTCAACTATGAGTATTTGAAATTGAAGAAAGCCCATCGGAAACGCTCAATTATCTAAATAAATAAATGATAGGTAGTGCTGCTAAACTCTAAATAAATAATATCTTCCATCCTGATTGGCATAAAATTCTCATGCTTTATAATAAATAGAGGATGAAAATTAAGTTTTATTTGTTAGTAATTCATTAATATATAGTGAAATATAAAATTACCTCTAGTCATGATTGTCTGAGAACAAACTTTTTGATGTAGAACAATGAGTATCTTTTAATCTTATTATTATTAGATTTAAGATTATTAAGATTATTATTAGATCTATAGTCTCGCTTGGTTGAGAATATTGTAGCGGCGGCTTCTCCTTAGGGCGACGACACTGTAGCGGTGGCTTCTCCCTAGGGCAACGGCGTTGTAGCGGCGATCAGGCTCCTGCAGCGGCGTCTTCTCCCTAAGGCGACGGTACTATAGCGGTTATCAGAATACTGTAGCGGCAGCTTCTCCCTAGGGCGACGGCACTATAGCGGCGATCTGGCTCTTGCAGCGGCATCTTCTCCCTAGGGCGATGGTATTGTAACGCGATCAGAATACTGTAGCGGCGGCTTCTCCCTAGGGCGACGACACTGTAGCGACAATCAGAATATTGTAGCGGCGGCTTCTCCCTAGGGCAACGGCACTGTAGCAGCGATCAGGCTCCGTAGCAGCGTCTTCTCCCTAGGGCGACGATACTATAGCGGCAATCAGACTACTATAGCAGCAGATTCTCCCTAGGGCGACGTACTGTAGCGGTGATCCTATAGCGGTGGCATCTCTTTGTCGACAATACTGTAGCGACGACTAAAGGAGGGATCAGACATGACAGCAATGGTCTTGGGGGCAGTTGCTCCTCCGCTATATTCTCTTCAGAGAAATGCTCCTTCGACAAAGCAGTATCGAAGCAGGTTGCGCTCTAGATCACGGCATCCAGCCCTCATTTCCAGTGACCCTCGGCCTTGGACTAGCCTCTTCAAGGCTTCGGTTGGAAGTCCGGATCTTAGCCTGGAATTCTTTACTCCAGAAGTTCAGACTGACAAGAAGATTGCTGTATATGAGATAGTTGATTCTGCAGAGCTAATTGAGACATGGTCTATGGTGATTATTGGCTATGTGGTAGGTCTCAAAACATCATATTTTCCACTATCCTCATTTATCAAAACTCGATGGGGAATATCGGCATTTGACCTCCATATGTTGGAGAATGGTTTTTTTGTTTGCAAACTATACTCGTGGAAGTGTTCTGGACTATTCGTGGCCATCCAATGATTCTACGACGTTGGTCTCCTGATGTCCGTCTAAAGTTAGACAGCCTACAGTCTATTCCATTATGGATATCCTTTCAAGGTCTTCCTCTACATCTTTGGAGTCGACGATTTATTGTAAAGTTATGCAGCACTTTGGGACAGCCACTCTACATAGACAAAGCAACAGCAGCTCAGATGAGATTAGCATTTGCACAAGCATGTGTACTGGTTTCTTCCGATGAAGATCTTCTTAATGAGGTTTTTTACTGCGATCTTGATGGGAACACCCGGAAAGTACATGTCTCATATTCCTGGAAGCCATAACTATTAGGATCAAGAGCACTAAGAGGGGGGGGGGGGGGGTGAATTAGTGCAGCGGAAATCTTTCGACGATAAAAACGTTTGAACGATAAAAACGATTTCAGTGTGAAAGCCGATTCTAAGATTACTTTAACTTAAGATCAAGCGAGATGACGTTAAAGTCAATCTATGAAGGCAATTTGCAGTTATGATAAAAACCAGAATATGAGCGCAAATTGAAATATGACGTTCGTATGAAGAAACTGATTTACGTCTAAATGCTGATTCGTAAATCACTTGATTAGGCGAGATGCAGCTTAAGCAAGGATATTAAGACAGTTTGCAGTTAAGATAGAAATCAAAATATAAACGCAAACTGAAATATGATGATCGTACGAAAAAACAGATTTACGTCTAAACACTGATTCGGAAAGTGCAAAGTTGAAACTCGATTGTATATGCGTAGAAAGCAGTAAGCTTTTCCTAGTTTGCAGTAAAGATAAAATGCTCAAAGTAAATGCAAACCGAGATTTAGAGTGGTTCGGTCAATCTTGACCTACTCCACTTTTGGCTTCCTCCACCGACGAGGTCACCGACGTCAACTAGAGACCTTCATTCAATAGGCAAAGGCCAACCACCCTTTTACAGTTTCACTCCTTTTGACAGGCTTAGGAGACAACCCTTACAGAATTTTCTCCCCTCTCCTCTCTTTACAGCTCAGAACTTGGAAGAAAAGAGGGAGAAGGACTTTTGGCCTTTACAACAATTTTGAGCTCTAAAAATCATAGAACAAGATCAAGATTTCGGTGTGTATTCTCTGTGCTTTCAGTGCTGAATGGGTGGGGTATTTATAGGCCTCAACCCAGTTCAAATTTAGAGCTCAAAACTGTCAATTCCCGAAATTCCGGGATCAAGCGGTTGCACCTCCTGACTGGAGCGGTTGCACCGCCTGGCAGAGCTCGAAGACTGAGCCTCTAGGCGGTGCCACCTTCTGTCAGGGGCGGTTGCACCTCTTGCCAGAGCTCGAAGACCGAGCTCAGGCGGTGCAACCTCCTGACTGAGGCGGTTGCACCGCTCAGCTAGTGCTCGGAGATCGAGCCCAAGCGGTGCCACCTCCTGTCAGGGGCGGTTGCACCTCTTGCCAGAGCTCGAAGACCGAGCTCAAGCGGTGCAACCTCCTGACTGAGGCGGTTGCACCGCTTAGCCAGTGCTCGGAGACCGAGCCCGAGCGGTGCCACCTCCTGTCATGGGAGGTTGCACCACCCAGTCTCGCTCGGAGACTGAGCCCAGGCGGTGCCACCGCCTGGCTGGAGCGGTTGCACCTCCCAGTCTCATTCGGAGACTGAGCCCAGGCGATGCAACCTCCTGGCTTGGGCGGTTCAACCGCTTGGCAGAAATCAGGGTCCGAATGGGTTGATCTATTCGGCCCAATTTGGGTTTTTCAGGGGCCCAATTGCCCCAAGATTAAGTTAATGGGATCACCTCCCATTTCTAACTTAATCATTGTGCTAACTACGATATTCCCTAAGACATTTACTGCAACTTGCTCCGGTGCGTCAATCGCTTCTTCCGGCGAACTTCCGTCGATCATCCGATGAACCCTCGGTGATGCTCCTGTGGACTTCCGGCAAACTCTTGGACTTGCGACGATCCACTTGGCGAGTTCCGACGAGCTTCTTTGGCAAGCTCATGGACTTCTCGGATTTGTTCCCGCAGAACCTTCGACGACTGTCCGAACTTCCGTCGAACTCTCGAACTCCCAACGTGATCATTGTCTTGACTCCGGCGCAACTCCTGCTGCATGTCTTACTTTCATCATAGTTAATCCTGCACACTTATCTTAACATATAGATTAGATAACAAATGATAATTGACTTCATCATCAAAATTCGAGATTCAACAATCTCCCCCTTTTTGATGATGACAATTAATTGATAATAGAGTTAACCTTAACTCCCCCTATCTATATGCCATACTTGAGATAAGTCATTTTAGAATTCAAAACCTTTGAATTCAAGAGACATATTGATAAGTTAAAATCATTTAAACTTATCAATACTCTCATCATGATTCCCATCATGATGTATCTCTCTAAAGATTATGTCAAGGCTTGACATTCATTTTCAAATTTTACATTACATGTTTGAATGATGGTAATAGTAGCAACTCATCATATTGTAAGATATCAACATGTAAAACTGCGAAGTAAGATTTTGATATCATTACATGATGCACACATTTCAAATGATGTTTTAGCAATTATTGCATTTCATCACATGGTAAGATATCAATACGTAAAATTACGATGCAAGTTTTTGTTTGATATCTTGACCTGATTATAGCAATCATAGCATCTCTTGGTGATGTAAGCATGGCATTAATACTCATATATTTCTCCCCCTTTGTCATCAACAAAAAGCATGGTAATTGTGATACCAGGGGAACAATATAAGCATATTTTAAGCATCAGTGTGATAATTGTTCATGCTTTTACTCGGTTCATGTTATTTTTCAATAGTAAGTGATAGGAAATCAATTATACAAGCATGATATATAGATCACTTTGAATACTTCTTCCTATTTATTTGTTATAATCTTTTTGCATGAAGGAGGAAGGTCATTTGTGATACCAGCTATTTGTGAGTTTACACTGAGTGAAAAAACCGATGTGAGATTAAATCATACTTCAGGTATCAAGATATGTATACGAAGCAAATCTTTACAAGTAAAAACACTATCATTCATATTTCAAGATGGAATTCATAAGCAGGAATCATTTCATGAAGTCCATTTCAACAAAATATTTTTCACATATAAGTGTATGAGAAAATCTGATTTTTAGGATACCAATTGTTAAGCGAATCCAAACATGAAATGAACACTTTCATGCATTCAGACAAGACTATGCTACAGATTTTCAAATACAATCATGAAGACAGAACATGCTTATTGTTATGGAAATTTTTGTATTCAACACATAATTTCCAACATGTTATTTAGGCATGTAATGGTAGTCAAGTGATTTGATCATTCAATAAAGTCCGAAAGATAATTTTAACTAGTTTATGTACTCGGACACATCAACATTCCTAACTCTCTTCTTATGAAATCAAATTGTTCTTCACTTAGAGGTTTTGTAAAAATATCAGCTAGTTGATGTTTAATATAACATGACGTATCAACTGCTAGTCATAGGTGTCCAGCAAGCCAATCACGTGAGTGATGGCACGTGTGACTTGATACAGAATCTTTTTGCTTATTATATTTTGGCGTATATCACTTTATAACTATTGCATAAATGCATATATATATTGTGATGTCCTTGGATTTGTGCAATGGGAATCGGATCGTGATGAGATCACGATAATGAGATCGATTCACCTTTAAACACATATCCTAAATAATCCCGGTCATAGGTTACTCGAGAGGGACATCGTGATAACCGGATAGACTGGTGTGCTGTATACCCGTCCATATGATGGATGCAGCTGGTCTTATAGCTGCTCGTGTAGGGACACTAGGGATACAATACAGGTGCTCATTGGAGAATGAGTTAACTGATTGATCCGCTTACGGAATGCTGGATGGTTGATGATGCCTTATTGTCAGACAGCGATTCTGTAGTCCTAGTGGTGTATCTGGTCCTTAGACTTGAGACACCAAGGATGTCCTATATGAGTGCTCCACTCTTTGATACCAGGCTTATAGGTTTGGCTGTCTCAGATCTAGTATAGCTGGTCATTAGGAGTGGTAGTCGACCTTACGAGGGCTATTGAGTGTCGATAGAGGATCATCCACTCTCGGCGTCATGAGAGGAATATCCCATGTGTTCTTGCTCAGACAAATCCCTGGCCAGGGTCATTCGGGTTGAGAGAGAAAGAGTTCTCCGGGAGAATCCGATTAGAGCGAGACTCGAGTAGAAACCGTATGGGTCTGACAACACCATGCTCGATATACGGTCTCTGGGATATTAGATGGATGAGGGACTATAGGTACATGGTAACTGAGGACAGACAGGTCCAATGGATTGGATTCCCTTGTATCGTCTAGGGACTACGGTGTAGTGGCCTAGTACGTCCGTAGTCGATGAGTCGAGTGAATTATTACAGAGATAATAATTCACTGAGTTAGAAGGAGTTCTAACAGGTATGACTCACGGCCAGCTCGATATTGGGCCTAGAGGGTCACACACATATGGTAGGCATTGCGATGAGTAGAGGTTCGGATATGAGATATCCGACGGAGCCCTTGTCTTATTGGATGCAGATCCAATACCCACTAGGGAAGGACCCATTAGGGTTTGACACGGGATCTTTATAAATAGGAGGGATTCACAGCCTCATAGGCTAGAGTCTTTGCTTGCCCCTCCTATTCTCCTCTCCCTCTCCACCTAAGAGTAGGTTTGGAGTTTTGAGGAGCGTCGTCGCAACCCTGTTGTGTGGATCACCGCTAGAGAGGAGGACGCTTGACCTCCTTAACCCTCTCCTAAGGATCTGCAAGTAAACAGGGATATACGATCTCCCTAGGTAACACAATCTCTATATGCAGTTTTGTGTTTTGCGGATTTTTTGCGCACGAATCTTCGCATGACGACGAACATCTTTTTGGGAATCGGGGATTTTTGTTTTCTTGTTCTTCTGCTGCGCATATGATGTTGCCCCCCTATGATTTCCCAACATTAACTGCATTGGTATATCATTTTCACAAATCATATTTATCATGGAAATCAAGACACAAGGTTTTCAAAAACATTTAGTTTCGATGTGAAATCTGATAGTAAGTAACGAGATTAAACAATAAGTGATGTTTGTAACTCTGCTCACAAATAAATACATCAGGTAACCAGATCAAGGATCAAGGCACAAGGCATTGAGTAACATAAAGAGTTTACAATACACATCAAGCTCATTCAGGAGGTGGAATATTAAAATGCCTAAATAAAGAGTCAAATTGTCGATGAATTTGCTGCAGCTCAGATAGGATTTGATCTTGTCGATGTTCAAGCCGTTCTTGTCTTTGTTCAAATCGGTCCATTCGAATCCCAATATCTTCGACAGATGATGTATGAGCTAGCTCAAATGAATGTGTTTCCTCACAGGGACAGATCGGAGGAGATTGAGTACCCCTAAAGACTGGTGTTTCCGGTTCTGGTTCAGGTTGAGGGGGATTGGTTCTTCTAGGCATTCTAACCCAGTTACCGTTTCTATAAACACATCTTAATCGGTGAAGTAGATTTTTATTTATTATGCTAAACCTATGTACTTTTATTACTTCTTCTTCCGGTGGTATTAGAATATCGTAGGTTTTCAGTATTCTAGTGATTATACCACCATATGGAAGCATTATGTCTTTCTTAGATAGTTCTAACATGTTTTGCTGGATAAGATAACCAAGACAGATGTCATGTCCTTTCATGATCAAATACATAGTTCCTAATTCTAATTGGCTTACTTCATCATGATGGTATTGTTTAGGGAGAATGATGCTAGTTAGGATATGATGAAGTACCTTAGTGTTTAGTGGCAGTAGATGTTCACAACTTTTAGGAACAAATGCTAAGTTGGGATTGACGAAAATAGTTCCTACGGCTTCAACATATGTTGTCCCAACAGTTTCATCATCCCATGATCCTCTAAAGTAAAGTCCTCTACTTTTTATGGGAATGTCTATCATGTCGCAAATGAATTTATCCGTAATGGAGATGTGTTGTCCTAAGAGATAGGTAGACATTCTTTCTTCTTCATCTACTTGTATGTTGTTGTAAAACAATCTAACAAGTCTTAGATAGATGGGTTCATTAATTTGTAAAATAGGGAGTAGATCTAAGTTTGCAAATCATTGGATTGTCTCTAAGTCTCTTAGTTCATTTAAATCAACATGTTTTCCCTTATTGACACTCCTAAGTTCGAAAGATGAAAACTTTTCAGCATGATATTTTGAATCGAAAAGGGTAAGATCAAAATCTTCCACTAATCTCCTCTTCCCTTTGTCCCTTGAGGATCTTCTAGACCCCATAACTACTACTATTTAGGAGGATAGTAATGAGCAAGAGTAAATGAATCAAAAACAGAATTTAAGGGCTTCTTAGATAATACCTTAGTGAGATCTTCAAGAGGGGGAAAGATTATTGATCTTTTGCTTTGAAATAAGGAGTATTTGGTATGCTATGAGGGGAGAAATGGAGGTGGAGAAGCTTTGGAAGAGTAAAGAGGGAAAAGGAGTGAGTTGGGGTCGGTTCCACCACTAGCCCTAGCTCAGGTTAAAAAGGGGCAGAGTTACGGGCGGTTGCACCTTTGGCTGGGGCGGTGCAACCGCTTGCAACACGTGACAGCCGGAGGTGCTACCTCCAGCTGGGGTGGTGCCATCGCCTATAGGCGGTGAGCACTTGTTCTGACCGTAGTGTGATCTGATTTGAGAGTTTTTGACTTGAGAAGAATTTTCATTCAGAGAAATCAACTTTACTTACGTAATTACGTAAGAGTTTTCATTTTAAGATAAGAACTTTTGCATGATCAAGATAGATCTTTTAACATGTATACTCTCAATGTCGTACATATGTTTGTGACAGTTTGTTCAAGTTGGTAAGCTTTGCAAGTTCATGACAAACTTAGTCAGTTCATGATATAGAGTTGGATTCGAAAGTTACGAACAAATGAAATCGATGGGTTCGAAAATCCAGAGGATATGTGAATTGAGAATCATGGGTTTCCAATTCTGAGAAATTAAATAGGATTGTATCTAAATCGCATTTGTGATTTTAAATTTCTAATCTTCATCTGTTATTTAGGCTAGAGAGCATCGCGAGTTCTTTTTGGATCTCGGGTCATGAATATCGAGAATCCAAGGAGCAGGATATTATTTCTTGCTCCAGCTTATAATTTTTTTTATGCCTTTACAGGAAAGGATGATTTTTAGGTACCCATTTGCTTTTGGTTGCCTCAAAAATAGATCTACATTGTTTATCATGTTGCATAGAATTTATCATGGTTCCTTTAGGAACCCAAATTAATTTGTTCGGATTAATTTTCTTGAGTGGACAATAATGCGTTTTGTGTCCAAGTTTGCAACAAAAGTTGCATTTGCTTTTGTGTCGAACATGTAAGATGGGGCCTTTTATGAAGGTGGTTGGATTTTGGTGAGGACTTCTCACAAATCCGATTCCACTTCTTTTGGGAACGTGACCCTTGTTTGCAAGGATCATATTCAATGACTTGCTACCAACCTCGAATTTTTTCAAGGTGTCCTTAAGTAGCAAGTTTTCCTTTTAGAGAGTTTCTAGATCATGACATTTTATGCATGAACTTAAACTATCATGATATTCAGTTTTTAACTTATCAAAATTACAAGTAAGACTATCATGCTCCTCTTTTAGCAATTTATATTTTCTACTAATAATCTTGCATTCATCAAATAAGTCATGGAAGACATTTAATAATTCATCAAATGATAAATCTGCATCTATTAAATTCGTTACCTCCTCTCCGATGACCATTAAGGCGTAATGAGCAACTTGCTCGGTGTTGGACTCCTCTTCTTCGGACGCACTCGAGTCATCCCATGTTGCTTTGAGCGCCTTCTTCTTTGATGTTCTCTTCTTGACTTGGGGATAATCATTCTTGTAGTGTCCCGGCTTCTTGCACTCATAGCAAATAACTTGGTCCTTCTTGGGTTCAAATTTATTTTTTGTTTTATTCTTAAACTTGTTTCTTTTAATGAATTTTTAAAATTTTCTTGTTAGAAGTGCCAAGTCATCGTCACAGTCCTCATCACTTGAGTTTTCTCTTAAGTGGTCTTCTGAAATTTTAAGTGTCATATCCTTTCTGTTCTCTGGAAGGATGTCTTCTTGCTCTTAATGAGCTTTGCAAGTCATCTCGTAGATCATTAATGACCCGATTAGTTCTTCAAGAGGGAAGTTGTTTAGATCTTTCACCTCTTGAATAGTAGTGACTTTAGGATCCCAACTCTTAGGAAGGGATCTTAGAATCTTATTTACGAGCTCAAAATCCGAAAAACTTTTTCCGAGTCCTTTTAGACCGTTGACGACATCCGTGAAATGGGTAAACATGTCGCCAATAGTCTCACTCAGTTTCATCTGGAAAAGTTTGAAAGAGTCTAACAAAAGGTTGATTTTTGACTCTTTCACTCTACTTGTGCCTTCGTGAGTCACTTCGAGTGTGTGCCAAATATCAAATGCGGTTTCACAAACCGAAACACGGTTGAACTTGTTTTTATCAAGTGCACAAAATAAGGCATTTATAGCCTTTGCATTAAGAGCGAAAGCTTTCTTCTCCAATTCATTCCAATCGATCATTGGAAGAGAAGACTTCGAAAATCCATTTTCGACAAGATTCCAAAGTTCAAAATCCATAGAAATAAGAAAGATCCTCATTCGGGTCTTCCAATAGGTGTAGTCCGTCCCATTGAACATGGGTGGACGTGTAATAGAGTGACCCTCTTGGTTTCCGGCGTATGCCATCTCTCTTGGGTTTTAATCCGTTTGAGAGTTAACCCCGCTCTGATACTAATTGTTAGGATCAAGAGCACTAAGAGGGGGGGGGGGGGGGGGGGGGTGAATTAGTGCAGTGGAAATCTTTCGACGATAAGAACGTTTGAACGATAAAAACGATTTTGGTGTGAAAGCCGATTCTAAGATTACTTTAACTTAAGATCAAGTGAGATGACGTTAAAGTCAATCTATGAAGGCAGTTTGCAGTTATGATAAAAACCAAAATATGAGCGCAAACTGAAATATGACGTTCGTACGAGGAAACTGATTTACGTCTAAATGCTGATTCGTAAATCACTTGATTAGGCGAGATGTAGCTTAAGCAAGGATATTAAGGCAGTTTACAGTTAAGATAGAAATCAAAATGTAAACGCAAACTGAAATATGATGATCGTATGAAAAAATAGATTTACGTCTAAACGCTGATTCGGAAAGTGCAAAGCTGAAACCCGATCGTATATGCGCAGAAAGCAGTAAGCTTTAGAGGAGGTTTGTAGTAAAGATAAAATGCTCAAAGTAAATGCAAACCGAGATTTAGAGTGGTTCGGTCAATCTTGACCTATTCCACTTTTGGCTTCCTCCACCGACGAGGTCACCGACGTCAACTAGAGGCCTTTCTTCAATAGGCGAAGGCCAACCACCCTTTTACAGTTTCACTCCTTTTGACGGGCTTAGGAGACAACCCTTACAAAATTTTCTCTCCTCTCCTCTTTTTACAGCTCAGAACTTGGAAGAAAAGAGGGAGAAGGACTTTTAGCCTTTACAACAATTTTGAGCTCTAAAAATCACAGAACAAGATCAAGATTTCGGTGTGTATTCTCTGTGCTTTCAGTGCTGAATGGGTGGGGTATTTATAGGCCCCAACCCAGTTCAAATTTGGAGCTCAAAACTATCAATTCCCGGAATTCCGGGATCAGGCGGTTGCACCTCCTGATTGGAGTGGTTGCACCGCCTGGCATAGCTCGAAGACTGAGCCTTTGGGCGGTGCCACCTCCTGTCAGGGGCGGTTGCACCTCCTGCCAGAGCTCGAAGACCGAGCTCAGGCGGTGCGACCTCCTGACTGAGGCGGTTGCACCGATTAGCCAGTGCTCGGAGACCGAGCCCAGGCGGTGCCACCTCTTGTCAGGGGAGGTTGCGCCGCCTAGTCTCGCTCGGAGACTGAGCCCAGGCGGTGCCACCGCCTGGCTGGAGCGGTTGCACCTCCCAGTCTCGTTCGTAGATTGAGCCCAGGCGGTGCAGCCTCCTGTTGAATCTCGTATTTTGATGATGAAACTACTTGATATATGTTTATGATTTAATCTGCGTTTTGAGTGACGCAGGATGCTTCGATCAGGATGAGACAATTAAAGCAGGAAAATCATGTTGTGCCGAAGGAACATGTCAGAAGATTGGACGTCGGGCCGGTGGATCGGTCGGCGTATCGACAGAAGGCTTCGGGCCGTGGACTCGGGCATTCGGCCAAGAAGAGCAGGTATTGTGCCAAGGATATCGGAGTTGCGGAGTCAACTGGCCGATTGGGCAATAGGCTGCAGGAGAGGACGATGCGCCGAAGAATCGGACGAAGCATCGAGAGACCAATGACATGTCGGACAACTTGGTTAATTGCTTAGGATTAATTGTCTCGATCGAAGTTTTGTTTTTGTTGTGCAGGATTAACTACGATAAGAGTAAGACAAGCAGCAGGAGTTGCGCCGGAGTCAAGATCATGATCACGTTGGGAGTTCGAGAGTTCAACGGAAGTTCGGACGGTCGTTCGAAGTTCAGAGAGAACAGATCCGAGAAGTCCAGAAGCTTGCCAAGCGAAGCTCGTCGGAACTCGCCAAGTGGATCGTCGCAAAGTCCAGGAGTATGCCGGATGTCCGCAGAAGGATCACCGAGGGTTATCGGTTGATCGACGGAAGTTTGCCGGAAACTCGCCGGAAGAAGCGATTGACGCATCGGAGCAAAGCTGCAGAAGTTGTCTTAGAGTTAATCGTAGTTAGCACGATGATTAAGCATGAAAATGGGAGGTGATCCCATTAGCTTAATCTAGGGGCAATTGGGCCCCTGAAAAGATTCAAAGTGGGCCGAATGGAGTGAACCATTCGGACCCAGATTGCACCAGGAGGTGCAACCGCCCCAGCCAGGAGGTGCAACCGCCTGGGCTGTGGGGTTGGGAGGTGCAACCGCCCCAGCCAGGAGGTGCAACCGCCTGGGCTGTGGGGTTGGGAGGTGCAACCGCCCCAGCCAAGAGGTTGCACCGCCAGAGCTCAAGTTTCGAGCTCTGCCAGGCGATGCAACCACCGAGCTCAGTCTTCGAGCTCTAGCAGAGAGGTGCATCAGCCTGAGCTAAGTCTCGAGCTCTGCCAGGTGATGCATTCACCAAGCTCAGTCTTCGAGCTCTGGCAGAGAGGTGCATCAGCCTGAGCTCAGTTTAGAGCTCTCCCAGGTGATGCAACCACCGAGCTAAGATTTCGAGCTCTGCCAGGTGATGCAACCACCAAGCTCAGTCTTCGAGCTCTGCCAGGTGATGCAACCATCGAGCTCAGTCTTCGAGCTCTGGCAGAGAAGAGCAATCGGCTGAGCTCAGTCTTCGAGCTCTGCCAGGCGGTGCCACCTCTCCAGTTGAGAGGTGCAACCGCCTGATCCCAGAATTCTGGGATTTGATCGATTTGATCGTTTTGAGCTCGAAGTTTGAATTGGGTTGGGGCCTATAAATACCCCACCCATTCAGCACTGAAAAGATACAGACCTACACCGAAATCTTGATCTTTTCTGTGATTCTAAGAGCTCAAAAGTGTTGTAAAGCCTTTAAGTCTCCTCCTTCTGTTCTTCAAGTTTTCAATTGTAAAGTGAGGAGAGAAAGGTCTGTAAAGGTTGTCTCTTAAGCTTGTCAAAAGGAGAGAAATTGTAAGAGGGAAGTTTGGCCTTCGCCCATTGAAGGAAGGCACCTAGTTGACGTCGGCAACCTCATCGGTGGAGGAAGCCAAAAGTGGAGTAGGTCAAGGCTGACCGAACCACTCTAAATCTCTGGTTTGCGTTTATTTTCGAGCACTTTATCATTACTGCAAACCTCCCTCATCACTACTGCTCTCTGCGCTTTCACGAACAAATTCTAAGTGCTGTTCTTCCAAATCTGCATTCAGACGTAAATTCGTATTTTCATACATTACAGTTTACGTTTACGCTTGATTCTACAGAACTGTTTTCCGTGCTTTTACGAACGAGCTTCTTTGCAGTTTACGCTTACATTTTAATCCTATTAATAACTGCAATCTGTCCTCTATGATTTTACGAACGAGTTTCAACATTTAGACGCAAAACTGCATTCAGACGTAAATCGGCTTTCCTCGCTCAATCGTCAGATTTCAGTTCACGTTTACGTCTTGATTTCAACTGCATACTGCCTTCTGCGAGTATACAAACGAGTTTCAAAGTTTAGACGTAAATCTGCGTTTAGACGTAAATCTGCGTTTAGACGTAAAACTACGTTTAGACGTAAATCTGCGTTTAGACGTAAAACTGCGTTTAGACGTAAAACTGCGTTTAGACGTAAAACTGCGTTTAGACGTAAATCTGCGTTTAGACGTAAATCTGCGTTTAGACGTAAATCTGCATTTAGACGTAAATCTGAGTTTAGACGCAAAACTGCGCTTAGACGCAAAACTGCGCTTAGACGCAAAACTGCGCTTAAACGCAATCTGCGCTTAGACGCAAACTGCACTTAGATACAAACTGAGAATTTGCTTTTGCATCATAACAGTTTTTGAACGATCGCAGCTTTTGATTTTAATCGCTGTAAGATTTCCGCTGCACTAATTCACCCCCCCCCTCTTAGTGCTCTCGATCCTAACAATTGGTATCAGAGCGGGGTATTTCTCATTTCGGATTTACACCCGAGAGAAATGGCTCTTCAAGAGGGCTTTTCGGTCTTTCGTCCACCGTTGTTTAACGGATTGGACTACACTTATTGGAAAACTCGAATGAGAGTTTTCTTGATTTCTACGAATTTAGACTTATGGAGTATCATTGAAAACGGTTTTCAACTTCCCTCCAAACCGATGAACGAATGGTCGGTTTTGGAGAAGAAGAATTTTTCTTTAAACGCAAAGGCTATGAATGCCTTATTTTGCGCATTGGACAAAAATGAGTTCAATCGGATTTCTACGTGTGAAACGGCTTTTGACATTTGGCGAATTCTTGAAATCACGCACGAGGGAACTAGTAGAGTCAAACACTCGAAAGTTAACTTTTTATTGCATGATTTTGAGTTTTTTCAAATGCAACCAAGCGAGACTATAGGCGACATGTACACCCGTTTCACGGATGTCGTCAATAGTTTAAGAGCTCTTGGAAAATGTTTTTCGGATTTTGAACTCGTAAACAAGATTTTGCGTTCTCTTTCTAAAAGGTGGGATTCAAAAGTAACTGCAATACAAGAAGCTAAAAATCTAAACAACTTACCACTTGAAGAACTAATTGGTTCATTGATCACATATGAAATGACGTGCAATGCACGTGAAGAACTTGAGAACCACCTTCCAAAGAACAGGAAGGATTTGGAACTCTGGACAAATGAATGCCACTTGAGCGATGACTCAAGTGATGAGGACAATGATGAACAAACCAACCTTCCAAAGAACAGGAAGGATTTGGGACATAGAACATTTGAAGACCACTTGAGCATAAGCTCAAGTGATGGTGAACTTAAACTACAAATGAAACGAAAATTAAAAAGCAATCGAACTACTTTCTTTAAACGCAAGAAGAAGAACAAAAATTGGGATGAATCGAGCTCCTCCGAAGAAGAGAAAGTCAACAAAAGCAAGGCGGCAAACTACGCCTTAATAGCCTACGATGATGAGGTAATCGAAATCCCCCTAATTTACTTCGAAATTACATGATGCTTTTCATGATGCATTTTTCTTTCTCTTTAAATTTTCTTGAAAATTATATTTTTAATAATGAAAATGCAAAAATATGATCATGCTTGTAATCTTGAAAATGATAATGAAAATTGCATGTCTTATGTAAATGCAAGATAGAAATCTAATGATCTTACACCTAGTGAGATTAATCTTATTTATGTGCTTGAGAAGCCAGAATGTATATTTTGATGATTTTCATGTTGCTTTTCAATGACGATACATGGCTTTTGTCTGGAAGGCTTGATATTTTTCATTGTCTTTGTTTATTAAAGATAATGTATGGTTTTGACATAAAAATAAAAATTTGAGCATGCTATTATAAAGTCAATCATAAATTAAAACTAAAGAAGTTTTAGGCATTTATAAGAATCATTCAAAATTATGTTCAATGAAACCTTGCTTAATGTTGCAATGAAAATATTAAAGTTATACTTGATGATTTCAGATTTGACAAATGCTACACTTTAAATATGAATCATTCTTCAATCAGATTAAATGCTTCAATCATTTTCTATCTCTAAGAGTTCTCCATTTTGGTGAAATACAAGTGATAAATTCATTTATGATATCTTGTAAATCACTTGAATTATGAATGAGTTTTTCTTTTTTATGATGTGTTAAAAGAATCACTTAAAAAGAAAATGTTTTTCCCATTTTATCGAGATTAATGATTTCATGATATTATGTGAATCTCGAAACTGATTTTGATGAAATAGTAATAACGTTATTTATGTTATGAATCTTAAAAATGATAATATGCTTCATGTGATAATATGGATACATGAAACACTTATGATATTCTGTGTATTCATAAAATATTTATCTCATCATCCAATAACTCTTCTTGATATTCCTTATGAGATGAAATGAAATAATGCATGAAATACAAATGAGGAGTTAATGATCATGCATAATAGGATGTAATGAATTCTAGATACCATCGTTTGAATATCTATGATCATGCTGCCAAAATGATATATCATGGATGCTTGAATATCATGTTTGATATGCTCATGATGATGATTGATTTTTCGGTATCATGCATAAATTTTTTGAAATGTAATGTTAATGAATTTGTGCATTGAAACTATAATGATGCACAAATAAGAATGATTACTTACCTTTGTCATGATTTAGAAATTGATGTAAAGGGTTTTTCCCTTGTTGACAATGACAAAGGGGGAAATAGCTAGCTTGTACAAAAGATGAAAAAAACTTGATTGCTAGCTTGCCTATTTTAAGAAGCAAAGATTGCTAACTTGCTTATTTCAAGAAGAAAAATTGTCTTCTTGAACATCACTATCTTGAATATCTCAAAAAGCAAAACTTGCAATTTGCACATTGCAATAGGAAGCAAGAATCATGAGCTTACACAAGAAAGCTATCTTGCATTTGCTTTCAAAATTTTTGCTAGCTTATATATTGTGAAACTTGTATATCGTAAAAATTGCTAGCTTGTTGGTCTAAAGAGAAGCAAAAAGTTGCTATCTCAAAAGAAGCAAATGTGCTATCTTGCCTATCTCAAGAGGCAAAATGCTAACTTGCACATCTAGCAAAACTTGACAAATTTGCATATATCAAGAAGCAAGAGTTGCTTTCTTGAACATCTCAAAATTGCTAGCTTGCGGGCCTTAAAATGTACAAATTTTTTGCCAGCTTGTATTTGGTAAACCTGCTATCATACTATCATGATGATGAGTATGTCTTATCTTTATGATTGTATTTGAAAAACTATGGCAAAAACACGTCCTAATGATTGAACGTGTTAAAATTATTTTTCGAACCTTCTTGATTGAATGATCGAATCACTTGATTGGCATAATGATTTTACACAATTACTTGTTGAAAATTATGTGCTTGAATACAAAACTTCCATGATAACAAGCATGCTTTACCTTCATGATTGTAATTGAATATCTATAGCAAAACCTTGTCCGAATGGAAGAAAGAGTCAAATTTCATTTTTGGATTCTCTTGAATCTAACATATCAAGTTCACTCTCTTCCAAACTTAACAAGCATATGTCATATCAAGTTTAGTTCATTGATTTTTGACATATGTAATTAACTAGCAAATACATCTCTCATACACACATCATGTGAAAAATATTTTTTGAGAAATGGATTTGATGAATATGGATGAAAGTGTTTTTACTTGCAAGGATTTATTTCACATACATATCTTGGTCCTTGTAAAAATGAAGCATGATTTAATCTCTCATCGATTCTAACTTCACTCGAAGTAAACTCACAAATAGCATGTATCACAAATAGTCTTCCTCCTTCATGCAAAAAGATAATAACAAAAAAAGGAAGAAGTTTTCAAAGCTATCTCCATGTCATGTTTTCCTTGAGATGTTTGTATAATTGATATCCTATCACTCACTGTTGGAAAATGACATGAACCTAGTTATGACATGAATAATTACAAGCACTTATGCTTAAAATTTGCTTATATCGTTCTCCGTTTTGTTGATAACAAAGGGTGAGAAATATATGAATTGATGCTATGATTGCCAAACTTGCATTATGTCATGTTTGCATCATGCGTTAAGATATCAAGAGCTTGTATCGTAATTTTACGCGTTGATATCTTACCATGTGATGAAATGCTACAATTGATAAACACTTGAAATGTTTGCGTTATGATATCAAAAGCTTACATCGTAATTTTTCATGTTGATATTAGCAAACTTGCATGATGATAAAACTTGATATTATGTTTTTCATGCAATGAGTTGAACCAATATCACAAACACTTGATTGTGATACTTCTCCTTTTTGTTGATGACAAAGGGGGAGAAGTATGTTGATGAAAGTATGTTGATGACATGACATGTGATGCATAAAGTTTATGCATATGTTCATGTTGACGTGTTGCAAGTATTCATGATGAATATTGCAATGACTTGAATTCAGTTTGAATTCAAGGTTCTATCAATATGGCATATTGATAGGGGGAGTTTATTTAAACTTCGGGAGTTAAGCTTAACTCCGTCATCAAGTGGTTGTCATCATCAAAAAGGGGGAGATTGTTGAATCTCGTATTTTGATGATGAAACTACTTGATATATGTTTATGATTTAATCTGCGTTTTGAGTGACGCAGGATGCTTCGATCAGGATGAGACAATTAAAGCAGGAAAATCATGTTGTGCCGAAGGAACATGTCAGAAGATTGGACGTCGGGCCGGTGGATCGGTCGGCGTATCGACAGAAGGCTTCGGGCCGTGGACTCGGGCATTCGGCCAAGAAGAGCAGGTATTGTGCCAAGGATATCGGAGTTGCGGAGTCAACTGGCCGATTGGGCAATAGGCTGCAGGAGAGGACGATGCGCCGAAGAATCGGACGAAGCATCGAGAGACCAATGACATGTCGGACAACTTGGTTAATTGCTTAGGATTAATTGTCTCGATCGAAGTTTTGTTTTTGTTGTGCAGGATTAACAACGATAAGAGTAAGACAAGCAGCAGGAGTTGCGCCGGAGTCAAGATCATGATCACGTTGGGAGTTCGAGAGTTCAACGGAAGTTCGGACGGTCGTCGGAAGTTCAGAGAGAACAGATCCGAGAAGTCCAGAAGCTTGCCAAGCGAAGCTCGTCGGAACTCGCCAAGTGGATCGTCGCAAAGTCCAGGAGTATGCCGGATGTCCGCAGAAGGATCACCGAGGGTTATCGGTTGATCGACGGAAGTTTGCCGGAAACTCGCCGGAAGAAGCGATTGACGCATCGGAGCAAAGCTGCAGAAGTTGTCTTAGAGTTAATCGTAGTTAGCACGATGATTAAGCATGAAAATGGGAGGTGATCCCATTAGCTTAATCTAGGGGCAATTGGGCCCCTGAAAAGATTCAAAGTGGGCCGAATGGAGTGAACCATTCGGACCCAGATTGCACCAGGAGGTGCAACCGCCCCAGCCAGGAGGTGCAACCGCCTGGGCTGTGGGGTTGGGAGGTGCAACCGCCCCAGCCAGGAGGTGCAACCGCCTGGGCTGTGGGGTTGGGAGGTGCAACCGCCCCAGCCAAGAGGTTGCACCGCCAGAGCTCAAGTTTCGAGCTCTGCCAGGCGATGCAACCACCGAGCTCAGTCTTCGAGCTCTGGCAGAGAGGTGCATCAGCCTGAGCTAAGTCTCGAGCTCTGCCAGGTGATGCATTCACCAAGCTCAGTCTTCGAGCTCTGGCAGAGAGGTGCATCAGCCTGAGCTCAGTTTGGAGCTCTCCCAGGTGATGCAACCACCGAGCTTAGATTTCGAGCTCTGCCAGGTGATGCAACCACCAAGCTCAGTCTTCGAGCTCTGCCAGGTGATGCAACCATCGAGCTTAGTCTTCGAGCTCTGGCAGAGAAGAGCAATCGGCTGAGCTCAGTCTTCGAGCTCTGCCAGGCGGTGCCACCTCTCCAGTTGAGAGGTGCAACCGCCTGATCCCAGAATTCTGGGATTTGATCGATTTGATCGTTTTGAGCTCGAAGTTTGAATTGGGTTGGGGCCTATAAATACCCCACCCATTCAGCACTGAAAAGATACAGACCTACACCGAAATCTTGATCTTTTCTGTGATTCTAAGAGCTCAAAAGTGTTGTAAAGCCTTTAAGTCTCCTCCTTCTGTTCTTCAAGTTTTCAATTGTAAAGTGAGGAGAGAAAGGTCTGTAAAGGTTGTCTCCTAAGCCTGTCAAAAGGAGAGAAATTGTAAGAGGGAAGTTTGGCCTTCGCCCATTGAAGGAAGGCACCTAGTTGACGTCGGCAACCTCATCGGTGGAGGAAGCCAAAAGTGGAGTAGGTCAAGGCTGACCGAACCACTCTAAATCTCTGGTTTGCGTTTATTTTCGAGCACTTTATCATTACTGCAAACCTCCCTCATCACTACTGCTCTCTGCGCTTTCACGAACAAATTCTAAGTGCTGTTCTTCCAAATCTGCATTTAGACGTAAATTCGTATTTTCATACATTACAGTTTACGTTTACGCTTGATTCTGCAGAACTG
Source organism: Musa acuminata AAA Group (assembly GCF_036884655.1). NCBI lineage: Eukaryota > Viridiplantae > Streptophyta > Magnoliopsida > Zingiberales > Musaceae > Musa > Musa acuminata. Next base: position 10,115,250 of record NC_088347.1, on the reverse strand, counting down.
TTTTCCGTGCTTTTACGAACGAGCTTCTTTGCAGTTTACGCTTACATTTTAATCCTATTAATAACTGCAATCTGTCCTCTATGATTTTACGAACGAGTTTCAACATTTAGACGCAAAACTGCATTCAGACGTAAATCGGCTTTCCTCGCTCAATCGTCAGATTTCAGTTCACGTTTACGTCTTGATTTCAACTGCATACTGCCTTCTGCGAGTATACAAACGAGTTTCAAAGTTTAGACGTAAATCTGCGTTTAGACGTAAATCTGCGTTTAGACGTAAAACTACGTTTAGACGTAAATCTGCGTTTAGACGTAAAACTGCGTTTAGACGTAAAACTGCGTTTAGACGTAAAACTGCGTTTAGACGTAAATCTGCGTTTAGACGTAAATCTGCGTTTAGACGTAAATCTGCATTTAGACGTAAATCTGAGTTTAGACGCAAAACTGCGCTTAGACGCAAAACTGCGCTTAGACGCAAAACTGCGCTTAAACGCAATCTGCACTTAGACGCAAACTGCACTTAGATACAAACTGAGAATTTGCTTTTGCATCATAACAGTTTTTGAACGATCGCAGCTTTTGATTTTAATCGCTGTAAGATTTCCGCTGCACTAATTCACCCCCCCCCCTCTTAGTGCTCTCGATCCTAACACCTCCTGCCTTGGGCGATTCAACCGCTTGGCAGAAATCAGGGTCCGAATGGGTTGATCTATTCAGCCCAATTTGGGTTTTTCAGGGGCCCAATTGCCCCAAGATTAAGTTAATGGGATCACCGCCCATTTATAACTTAATCATTGTGCTAACTACGATATTCCCTAAGACATTTACTACAACTTGCTCTAGTGCATCAATCGCTTCTTCCGGCGAGCTTCCGACGAACTTCCGTCGATCATCTGATGAACCCTCGGTGATGCTCATGCGGAATTCCGGCAAACTCCTGGACTTGTGACGATCCACTTGGCGAGTTCCGACGAGCTTCTTTGGCAAGCTCATGGACTTCTCGGATTTGTTCCTACAGAACCTCCGATGACTGTCTGAACTTCCGTTGAACTCTTGAACTCCCAACGTGATCATTTTCTTGACTCCGGCGCAACTCCTGCTGCATGTCTTACTTTCATCGTAGTTAATCCTGCACATTTATCTCAACATATAGATTAGATAACAAATGACAATTGACTTCATCATCAAAATCTGAGATTCAGCAACAACGATGTCAGAGTTGCTTATCTGTTGGCCGTTCAAATGGAGCTTGTCAACAAACTCCGAAACCGATCACAAAGGTCTATTGGCCACGCCAGGCGCCTCAGCAATAAGGCGAGTCTCCTCAAGTGGCAGTAGCACTGGTGGTGGCGAAGACTATTGAGCTTTCCGACACGTAGGGACAGAACTACGGACAGAAGGACAATTCCAAAATTTTATCTCTTCCTATTACGTCGAAGCCTTCCACAACAGAAGTTTCCTATGGTACTCGTGAACAGGAAAAACATATTATCTCTTCCTATTACGTCGAAGCCTTCCACAACAGAAGTTTCCCATGGTACTCGTGAACAGGAAAAACATATCAGGAACTTCATCTCTTCCTATATCATCGGATCCGTCGACAATTGGAATTCCAATATCCACTCATTGCACCAACCAAGACCTTGTGTCTCAACAAACTCAAGCCCAAACAATCCTCGCCAACAAAGATATTCTTACTCAACAAACTCAAGCCACAACAAACCTCGCCAATAAGGATATTCTACCTCAACAAACTCGTGCCCCAATTAACCTCTCTAGCCAGGCTGCCCCAACAAGTACTAACCAGGATATTGTGCCTCAACAATCCTATCGCGCTTCAACAAACTCTGCTAACCATGACTACTTGACTCAAGGTATTTTAAAGTTTAAAAATCTGCAAGCTGTGGATGAAGTGGATAAATATAGAAATAAAGTCTTAAAAGGTAAAGATATTATGCGGGAGGAAAATACAAAATCGAAGGATAAGAAAAAGGATGGAACTGTCCATCCAAAGTCATAGGATGAATACCCTACTACCTTTTCCATTTGTTATATTTCTGATGAAAATAACCTGTTGGAATGTTCGTGGACTTAATAAGCCTGAAAAATGTCAGGAGCTCAACAGAATAATTAAGTCTGTCGAATGTGATATTGTTATTCTAGTGGAAACAAAAATTAAACAATCGCGCGTTCAAGCTCAAAAGAATCTAATATGGCCGGATGCAGAACTGTTTATCAATGACTCTCATGAAACTTTTGGTAGAATATGGGTATTCTGGCATCCTAACTCTATTAATGCTTGGTTTATTTCTGCTATTGATCAATTCATCCATCTTAAGGTAGAGGACAAAAAGAATAGCTGTCAATTCAATTTCATTGGTATATATGCTTCAAACAGTATCCAAGAAAGAAATACACCGTGGACTGATCTAACTAACATTGCAGATGGCTGTCTTAATGTACTATGGATTGTTCTTGGTGACTTTAATACTGTTCGGTACACAAATGAAAAAGTGGGGGGTAGACAGTTTTCAGAAAGTCAGCTTCAAGGTTTTAATGATTACATAGATACTGCTGCATTGACTGATATGAAATCTGTGGGTAATTGGCTCTCTTGGAGTAATCAAGGTGCTGCTAACAGAAAAATAATGGCTTGACTCGATAGATGTCTGATTAATCAAGAATGGTTAATAGTTTACCCTGATTCACTTCTTGAGTGCTCCATTGTTCTCTGATCATTCTTTAATGTACATACACGCAGATAAAGCAACACCAAAAGGTAAGAAACCGTTCAGATTCTTTAACATGTGGAGTACTCATCCTCAGTTCCTTGATGTTATCAAATCAGCTTGGAATGTTAATGTGCATGGATCCCCTTCTTTACATCTTATGTCAAAAACGCAAAGCTTGCAAAGCAACACTTAAGGAGTGGAATACAAATAGCTTTGGCAATATTACCACCCGAGTTCAATTTTGCAGAAAGGAATTATTGGCAATGCAACATGAGCTGCAACTTCAGCCCCATGATGAGAATCTTATCGACAAAGAGACAAAAGCTAGAAATAACTTCATGCAAGCCTTAAGGTAGGAGGAAAGTTTTGCAAAACAGAAGTCTCAACAACATTGGCTTACTTTAGGGGATTCCAATACTATGTTTTTTTATGCTTCCATTGCTACTCAAAGAGTCGTTAACCGCATCAGGAAATGCAGAGACAAAGATAACAATCTTATTGAGAATTTAGATGAGGTTAAAGCATACAATGAGCAATTTTTTTATTCCTTACACAACCAAGCAGGGCAACCTAATAATATTCATGTGGAGCCAACTAGAAAGCTTGATTCGGGTGCCATTTCTATCCTCAATGCCCCAATTACAGTTGACGAAATAGTAAGAGTTGTCTTTAAGTCACTAAAGCACAAAAGCCCTGGTCCAGACGGATTTCCTACTGAATTTTACTAAATTACATGGTCTATTATTGGTAATGATGTGATTAAAGCTTGCCAACACTTTTTCTCTTCAGGTCATATTCTTAGAGAGATGAATTGCACTTTTATTTCTTTAATTCCAAAAAATGCAAGGGCTGATTCACTAGAGAACTATCGATCGATATCTTTATGTAACTTTATTTACAAGATCATCTCCAAAGTGTTAGTAGATATATTGCAAAAGGTAATACACAAGATAATTAGTCCAAATCAAGCTGCTTTCATCAAAGGGAGAAGTATACATCATAATATTCTGCTTGCTAATGACTTGGTCAAGGATCTGCACTCAAAAGCAAGAGGGACAAAAATTTGTTTTAAAGCTGATCTATGAAATGCCTTTGACTTAGTTAATAGGAACTTTATCTATAAGATGCTCCTCGGTATGAACTTGCCTTAGTAATGGGTTAATTGGATTCAATGTTGCTTAGAAACTCCAAAGTTTTCAATACTCTTCAACGACTCACCTATTGATTTTTTTGGGAGCAAGAATGGCATCCGACAAGGCGATCCACTCTCTCCATATCTCTTTACTATTGCAATGGAAGGACTCAGCTGTATGTTGGAATATGCGGTCTATGAAGGCAGTATTAAGGTACCCCATGCTAGCCCTATTCATATATCACGTATAATCTTTGCAGATGATCTTCTTATCTTTCTTCAGAATGATTCAACTTCAATAAGAATCCTGGCTACTATTCTGAATGATTTTGGTATAGCTTTTGGCCTTCAGTTAAATCATGCGAAAAGTAAAGTCTACATGAGCCCTTGCATTGAGGACAAAGACGTTATTGCACATACTCTAGGGGTTAGTAAGGGAAATCTGTCAGTTACATATCTGGGTCTCCCACTCATATCTACTGGCATTCACAAAACTCATTGTCAGCCTATCCTACAAAAAATAAAGAACAAAATTTCCTCTTAAAAAAATTGGCTTCTTTCAAAAGCATGACGACTTGAACTCATCCGTTCGGTGTTGTACTCTTACTCTATATATTGGTCTAATATATTTCTTCTGCCAATTGGACTTCTCCAAGATATTGAATGGTTATTAATTAACTTTTTCTAGAATGACACAAATGATAAGACAATGCATATGGTAAATTGGGATAGCATCTGCAAACCGAAAGATGAAGGGGGGTTGAACTTGAGAAATACTAGAGATTAGAATAAAGCATGTTTGGTAAAGCAATTGTGAGACCTTTTGCAAAACAAATGTTCCTTATGGTCACAATGGGTTTCTGCTAGGTATCATTCAAAAGAATCGATTTGGAAAATTTCAACAAGAACATACCATTCTGTAGCTTGGAAAGGAATTTTAAAGGTAAGGAATTGGCTAATCAAACACATTTCTTACGCAATCTCAACTGGAAATAATACTAATATGTGGTACGATCCTTGGGTGAACGGAAAAAGTATATTTCAATTATATGGTGACAGAATACGAAAAGACCTTGGGGCTCCTAAAGATTGGAAGGTTTCCGAGTTCAGTGCTAATGGTACCTAGTGTCTCCCTACTCCTATTTCTCCTGAAATGTTATCACTTTGGCCGACTATCACAGCTATTCCAATCAGGAACAACTCTTCAGATATACTTATTTGGCTTCATGACAATGGCAAATTTAGTGTCACATCCGCATGGAATCAAATTAGGCAAAGAAATAACAAGTGGCTCCCAAGCAATTGGACATGGGATCGATCGGGATCACAGAGACATTCCTTATGTACATGGCAGGCCCTTCTGAATAAACTACCCATAATAGACAATATGAAAAGAAGAGGTATCCATCATGTTAACCGATGCTCCCTTTGCATGCAACAAGAAGAAACTGTTGACCATCTCTACTTTGCTTGTAACTATACTAAATGGATATGGAAGGAGATTCTCCAGCGATTCGAACTCAATAGAATGCCGCAACCAAACTTGCATCAAGAATTAGGTGACCTCATGCAATATTTTTCAAGAAAATGGCCTCTTACACAATTGGCAAAAGTTATATTCAGATGCGTTATTTGGTGGATGTGGAAGGAAAGATATAGCAGAATCTTTGAGTGTCAACACACAAATAATGCTCAACTCTTGACAGAGATTATTAGAGACTTAAGATCATGTATGGAGAACGATCTCAAAATGGAGCACTTTACACGAAGAGAAAAAGAAATTTTTATCAAATTCAATTTTGCTATTAGTTAAAGATCTTGTGCATGATATTAAAAGCTGTACCCACAGGAAATCTTGGCATATCTGGACTTTACATTTTATTTGTTGGCTATAGTTAGAGTTATAGTCTACAGCATGTGTAGTCATAACTACCGTATGAGTACTCTACGAGTTACCCAGCTTCGTCTATAACTTGTATAGACAAAGCTATTTGTAGAAACTTTACATAAAATCAATTTACTTTTACTTATAAAAAAAAAATTATCTTTTAATCTGTATCTTATAGAATTTTAAGTATGTCTATACCTTGATTGACATAGGCCTATATATAAACTAGGTAAGTAACCTTAATTATTGTAATTCTTGAAATGCTTAATGCATTACACTTAATGTTTTCATTGAAAGTAATGAAAAGCATTTTGAGATAACCTCCTTATTTGTGACTAATAAAATAATTAAAATTATTTGACTATCAATGTTATATAATTTTAATCACCATTATCATAACAATAATATAATTAAAATTATAATTTGACATGCATATTGTAGGATTCCAATAATGTACGAAATTCTCAACATTCTTTCGTTTGGTTCATATTTCATAACAATATAAAATTAATGATAAAAGATGATATATTTATATAATAAAAGACCCTCTGATCACATCACAATTGATTCTCATGTAAATGATGCAATACTTGTAGAATACTCTCTTTCATGTGCTATAAATGAACACTCTCTAAATGAACACTTTAAGAATTAATTATCTTATAAATGATTCTTAATGGTCCAATAAACTTAATCTATGCATGTTTTATGTGTTGATTATTGGATTTTGATGATGAAATCAATTGATGAGTTTATGGACTAATATATTTTTGAGAAAAGTGACGTAGAAAATATTTTAATCATGGAGTCAAACCTTCAAAAGGCAAATTGTCGAAGCAGGAGAGTTAGACTTTCTACTGGAAAAGTATCATGTTGAAAATTGGACGTCGAGTTAGAGAATTAGTCAATGTGCCGAAGATTAGACTTTATATAAGTTCAAGCATCGTGCTAGAAAGATCAGGTATTGTGCCAAAAGATTTGATGTTGTGGGAAAGTTGACATGCCGATAGATCAAACGATATGCAAAAGGAAAAGATGATGCGCTAGAGGTTCAAACGAAGTGCCCAAAGATCGAACAATATACCGGAATCACATATAACATATTGAAAGCTTTATAATTGTGTTGGATATGTGGTTGAATTGTTAATGTCTTAATCGAGGTCTTTTTGGGACAAATTATATTGGTATTAGGTCAAAACTATGCCAACTTAAGTAGACTTAAACCTGGGCTTAAACCTAGGCTGAATTGAGCATGTTAGAAGGTTAAAACAATGGTCTTGAGTAGGCCTAGGTGCTAGTACCGCTAAGCCCACGCGATGGTACCGCCTGAGTCAGCCAATAAATACAAACAATGCTTATCAGCGCTGCCAACAATGGTACCACCTAGAATTCAAAAATTTTAATGATGGTACTATCCGAAAGTCCGAAATTGTGGCATCAAAAGTTATGAAGATAGTACCGCTAGGTGTTAGTGGTAATACCACTTATACCCAAAAATTTTCAGGGATTTAAAATTTTTTTCTCTATTTTGAAGCTTTTTGAGACCTATAAATATTCCACTAAGACTTGGTTGATGGAGCATCAAATTCTGAGTTTGTGAAGGGTTGTAGCTCTCTCTTTGAGCGTTGTTTGAGTCTCTTCCTCTTTGAGTTTAGAGATAATTCTAAGTTATAAGATGTGAGAGATCTTATAAAAGAGTAAGAATGGAGGTTCTCTCCTAAGCTTGTTAAAAGGAGAAAAGTTGTAACAAGGGCAATTGATCTACGTCCATAAAAAAATCGATAGTGAAAGCCGATGGTCTCGAGGAAAGAGGAAGTGAACTAGGTCAAGGAGATCGAACCACTAAAAATCAGTTTGCAATTCTTTCTCTTACTTCTGATTTGTTGTTGCATACTCATTTATTTTACTCGTAAACCTTACTCGTATTTTTGGTTAATTGTATTTCTAATATGGATTTATTGATCAAACTTTAGAATTAGATAAAAAATTATTATAGCACTAATTCACCTCATTCCCCTCTTAGTGTCATTACGATCCTAATAATATGTACATAAAAATAGAATATTTTATTTATAAAAAATAAAAAATAAAAAATAATGTCCATATCAAATATCGAATGAACTAATAATCCTTATATGCTTCACATGACCTGTACCTTGTAACCTTTGGTAATGAGATTCTAAAATTAATATTTTGATGCATGATTTTGAGTTATTTCGAATGAAACTAAGTGAGACTATTGGAGATATATACACCTGTTTTATGGATGTCGTCAATAGTCTAAAAGCACTTGACAAATATTTTTTAAAATTTGAACTTATTAATAAAATCTTAAGATCCCTTCAAAAGAGTTGGAACCCTAAAATAACAGTCATTCAAGAGGCTAAGGACTTGAATGATTTTCCTCTCGAAGAATTTATCAGGTCATTAATGACTTATGAGATGACTTGCAATGCTCATGAAGAGCTTGAGAATAACCTTCCAAAGAACAAGAAGTATTTTGTACTTAGAACAAAAGAAGATCACTCGAGCGAAAGTTCAAGTGATGGTGAACTTGAACTTCTCACAATAAAGCTTAAAATGTTTTTAAAACAAGAATCAAAGAATAAAAATAAACTTAAAAAGAATATAATTACTTGCTATGAATGTAAGAAGAAGGAAGCACTGTGGGATGAATCAAGTTCATCCGAAGATGAAGAACAAACAAACAAAAACAAGGTGGCGAACTACACTTTGACGGCTTTCGTCAACAAGGTAAGTGACTCAATCGAATCTCTTTTTCCTTATCATAAAATTACGTAGTGCTTTTCATGATTAGTTATATATATATATATATATATATATATATATATATATATATATATATATATATATATATATATATATATATATATATATATATATATTGATCATGACAATTGTATGTTTTATGAAAATACAACAAAATGTTAGATTTAAATCTAATGTGTATCTAAATTGATGATTTCTGATTTTTATGCTTTATGAAATCATGTTTGATGATTATGTTTAATGTGTTATATTTTTGGTCATGATGATTTTGATTGAAGATGCTTTATGTTTAATGAAATCATGTTTGATTTGAAGTAATGATTTGAAATCATGCTTAATGAGTTTATATTTTGAAATTATGTATAATGATTCTTTTGATTAATGGCCTATCATTCTTTACTGTAACAAAAGTTCTTTTTCCATCTTAAACATTGATGTATATTTTTGTTTAGCATAAACAAGGATAAAGGCATGCTTGTATTAAATCAATCACAAAATTTGAAACAAAAAGAACTTGAGCTATTTTTAATCTATCTATATTGCTTTAATTAATTATACGAAAAGTGATTTTGTTGATCATTTTTGATTTGACCATTTGTTTTCATATTTAATCAAACATTTAATTTATTCATGTTTATTACATGAGATGTATTTTATATGAATCATTTTATTCTCATATGATTTTATCGTCTAAAGTGGAAAATTATCATAATGAATCTATTTGTTTGAATCTCTTAGACAATGAAAATGATTTTGATGATTTGACAAATTGAATGAGTTGAAATTAACGATGGACATTAGGAAAATAAATGTTTGTATCATATTTGATGATTTTGGATTTCTTTTCGTATGATTTGATGATATATCCAATCGAATCATTTATCGATGTGATGTAGTTTTTCTTGATTCTTGTATGATTCACTCTTTTTATAGAACATTCATCTAAACAAATCATGATTTTTTTTTTTGATGACTTGAAAATTCTTATGTATGAATCAAGATCATTTATTTGTTCTCCTACAACTCTTTTGTTATTTACTAAAGAGGATATTTATCCAAATTAACCATGATATGTCACTTGAGCTTTGAAGGTTTATGACTTTAGCTTTATTATATAAAATTCCTTGTATTTATGAAGTATATCTCATCACCAAGTTTTTCTTAATATCCTTCATGTGATGATATGAAATTATGCAATACTTATGATATTATGTTATTGCATACAAATGAGAAGTTATGATCATGCATGGTAGGATGTAATATAATTTGATAAATTGATACCATGTGAAATATTTATAATTTGAAATGATGCATGCAATACCTATGATTTTATTATGATGATATGATTTATTACATATGATGTGAATCATGATTAAAATTGCTTTGATTTGAATTCAATTTGAATTCAAAGTTTATCTCAATTATGGTATATTGAAATAAGAATCACACTTTATCTTTGTCATCATTCAAAAATTGATATAAAGGGAAATGTATTGCACCATTGTTTTATTATTACCCTCTTTTTACCAATGACAAAGTGGTAGAAAGAATTGCTAGTGTGCAACATTTCAAAAGAGAAAGATTTGCTAGCTTACATAATTCAAGAAGATGCAAACTTACTAGCTTGCTCATCTCAAAAGAGAAGCAAGAAGTGCTATCTTGCAAATATCAAGAGAAGCAATGTGTAACATCCCTCATTTTCTGAATTTTCATATAAGTTTCTAGTAATAATGTAAGTATCTATTTTAAATTTGACAAAAGAGCTAGAGTATGAATCAGGGATAACTTATTCTTAAGATTTGGGGGATTTGTTCAAACAAGAATCTGAGGACCTATATGTAAACCCTGAGGACCAAATCGTGAATATAATAAAAATAAGGACTAAACTGCAAAATGCACAAAATGACAAATCCCACCGTTTAAGCCTCTCTGCCTTCGTTCTTAAGGAAGCAGAGAAGGCAGCTGCGTGGATGATCAGGGAAAGAAAGAAAGAAAGAAGAAGAAGAAGAAGAAGAAGAAGAAGAAGAAGAAGAAGAAAAGAAGAAGAAGAAAAAAATTGGGGCTTTAAGGTTTCTTGCTCAAATCTTCTCATTTAGGGTCAAAATTCTCAAAGACAAGTGTTCTAACCCCATCCTACAGAATATTAGCTTCTGTTCTTATGTTGATTCAAAAAGATCTGAAAGATTTCCATTTAGAACCGGAAATGTCTCTCTTTGGACATAGAACTATGGATTCTGAAATTTTTTCGGTAAACTGACCCCTATACATTGTTTCAGCCATAATTTTCAGTACCGAACATGGATTTAGGCAGGACCTTGTTTATTTGAAAGTAAACTCTTATACCTTCCTTTTGACACTGATTTTGAAAAATTTGGACTCCAAATACTTACCCAAACGTCTGTTTCAAATGAGCCTATGGATGCTGCAAAACAGGGATCAAGATTGATGACCTTTCGGTACTAAAATACCTATAAGTTCCTGTTGGAAATTCTGATTTGTACAAGATGACTTCATTCGAAACTAGACTTGTAAACCTTTCTTTTGACACATAGAGTGATAAATTTGGAATTCATATGCTTATCTTGTTATCTGTTGAACCCGACCCTATGAATTCTGTAGAACAGTAATTTTGTTTTGACCTTTGATTACTAAATCCATGGTAACTCCGTGTTGGAAACCCTGTTTCATATGAAATTTGTTCCATCAGAATATAGATTGATATATTGTTCGACCATAGCTTTCTTGGGGGTATTGGAGCATAATTTATATTCTGAAGTATTTGTTCGATGTGCCACTTGAATTCTGTCAGAAATCCAGCTTTGGTCGATTTCGCGTATTCTGTTCCATTCCTTTGGATATTGAATTCATCTAACCTTCTTATTTGAATTGAGCTAAATATGATTGTTTGGAATCCCTGTATAATCTTGCTTTCATTTCATTCCAAATTTGAATACATTTGTGAGAGATTTGTTCCTTGCATCGTATTGTCTCGAAAAGGCACATGTACGTTTTGTTGTTCCGCGTGTGCTTCTGATATATGCTACTTATTGTTAAAATGCCCTCTTGTGCTCTGGTGTTAGTGGGATTGTCTGGACCTTTGCCAGAAATGGTAAAGGGTATGTGTTTATAGCCTGCGATGCTCTGTCGGCCCCCTTTGGCTTCACCTAGACGTGGGTGGATGGAGCTCCCAAACGTGGGAGACTTCTGTCTGGTGGTCATTCAAAAATGGATGAATCATATTCTGTCTATGGTCCCATTACACCTTCTGTATGTTTGATATGATATCCAGAGCTTTGGTTATGTGTTTCGGTACATGCTTTGGATAAGAATGATATGATTGCAACGTCAAAGACAACGTTTGAGCTTCTGTACGGTATTTGTATTGATAGCTTCAAAATGTACCATACGCCATTGATATGCTCTGGTTCGGTATTTGTTATTGATATGCTCCGAACTGTTTCATTCATTGTTGATATGCTTCGAAATGTTCCATACGCCACTGATAAGCTCCGAAACATTTCATTTGTTATTGATATGCTTCGAAATGTTCCATACGCCATTGATATGCTCCGGAACATTTCATATGCCATTGATAAGCTCCGATATGTTTCATTTGTTACTGATATGCTCCAAAACGTTTCATTCGTTGCTGATATGCTCCAATTACTCTAAGCCCCATCTGTTATGAACCAATTATGTATGATTGAAATGACAATTGTGATTCTTTACCTAATGATATTACGTCTATGAATTCGTATATTCTGCCTTGCATTTTGAAACTTTATCTCTTTGGAAGTTGTCCTCTTTTGATATGGATATGTTAGTCACTTGCTGAGCTCTTTATGCTCACCCTGTTGTTGTATAAATTTTTCAGGATAGTGTATCACTTGCTTAAATGTTAAGATTGGGCCGAGGAAGTGGAAAGTTAGAAGATTTTGGGCAGATCTTTATTAGCATATATGTACTTGTTGTATGAGCCACTCTGTATCTAATCAAATGTTGACGATGAATTTAAACTTGTGGATTTTGTGTATGTTAAAGGATCTCTCATGTTTAGGATTTTAGAAAGTTAAGTTAAATTTGTGTAATGATATGAACTTATGGTAAACGTTGGTTTGGTGACTGCTTAGACTTCCCCACTTGTGAATTTATGTTGTGGTTATTAATTTGATGAGTTGGGTTCAGATTTTATGAATCATCGAGCAATGTGTTGTATGTTTATAAACTGCGCAGGTTTTATATATATGAATTTGATAGAATATTTTCAATGTCCTCAAATGTTAGTTTGGATCCTAGATTGGTCAATGTTGAAAATTTTAATATCATGGATATTTTTGAGGGGCGTGACACAATGTTTGCTAAGTTACAAATTTTAAGAAGATGAAAAAATAGGCTATCTTGCACACCTCAAAAGATGTAAAATTTTGCTAACTTTCATATGTGAAAAATTTACAAACTTGCAAAACTCAAAATTAATTGCTAGCTTACATTTTCTAAAATGATGTAAAAATTGACTAGCTTGCATGATGATAAAACTTGAGATTATGTTTATAATGCAATGATTAGAAATTGCATATCTCAAATACTTGATAGTTGCATTTTTCCTTTTTGTTGATGACAAAGGGGGAGAAGTATGATGATGTTATGCATGATTTTATGATCACATGATTGCTTTGACTTGAATTCAAGGTTTTATCAATATAGCAAATTGATAGGGGGAGTTAAGGTTAACTCCATCATCAATTGGTTGTCATCATAAAAAAGGGAGAGATTATTGAATCTCAGATTTTGATGATGAAACCAATTAATAGTGTTTATGATTTGATCTGCATTTTGAGTGATGTAGGAAGCTTCAATCAGGGAGAGATAATTAAAGCAGGAAGAATCATGTTGGACCGGAGAAAAACATGTTAGAAGATTGGACGTCAAGCCGAAGGATCAATCGATGTATCGATAGAAGGCTTCGGGCCATGAGTTCAGGCATCGGGCCAAGAAGAGCATAAATTACGCCAAGAAAATCGAAGTTGTGGAGGTCAACTAGCCGATTTGGCAATAGGCCACAAGAGAGGACAATGCGCCGAAGAATTAGATGAAGCATCGATGAACCAATGACATGCCGAAAAACATTTGATTCAAGCTTTGTAATAATTGTCTAAGATCGAAGTAGGTTTTAAGTGTATAGGATTAACTACGATAGTGATCAAGGCATAAAGCAAAATGAATTCTCGAAGTCAAGAACGAGATTTCGTTGGGAGTTCGAGAGTTCGTCGGAAGTCCGGACATTCGTCGGATATTCTGTCGGAATTGACCGAGAAGAAGTCCAAGAGCTTGCCAAAGAAGCTCGTTGGAACTCGCCAAGAAGATCATCGTGAAGTATAAGAGATTGTTGGGAGTCTGCTGGAACATTGCTGAGAGATCGTCGAAAGTTCACTAGAAGGTCGTCGGAAGAAACCTAGAGATTGTCAAACTTATTTAGCTTAGTGTATGCCTTAAAAATCATAGTTAGCACATAATTGGGTTAGAATTGGGCCAACACAATTAGGAGCCAATTGAGCCTAAATTGGGAGTGATTTGGGCTCATTGGGAGGCCCATTCAATGACCCAAATGTTGGGCCAAGCGGCGACACCGCCAGAACAGGCGGTAGAACTGCCTGTGAGTTGAAAAACTTGAAAACTCGGTCTCCGAGCCTGTCGGTGTTAAGAATGAGTCGGCACTAAGAGGGGGGGGGGGGGGGGGGTGAATTAGTGCAGCAGCAAAAACGTCGGTTTGAAATATGCTCGTATGATTAAAACTAATCAGAAATATGTTTAACTTAAAAACACTTACGTAAGCGTGTAATGAGGAAGTGGAGCAGTGAAAGTAAAGAAGGGTAGTTTACAATAAATGTAAATTGCAAGAAGTAAATACAAACCGAGTTATACTGGTTCGGTCGTCATGACCTATATCCACTCCACCGATTCCTCTTCCATCAAGGCCACCGACATCCACTAACAATCTTCCTTTAATAGACGAAAATCAACCTCCTTCTTATAACTCTATTCTTCTTTTGCAGGCTCAGGAGAGAACCTTTACACCCCATTTTTACAAAGCTTCCCTCACACTCTCCCTTAGAATGGTCTCTAAACTTTAGGAGGAGGGACTCTATACTTTTATAAGGGTTTTCAACTCTAGAAACATAGACTTTTTGTTTACTTTTCTTTCTACTCCATGCAGGAATAGTTAGGGTATTTATAGACCCCAAATGACTTCAAAATTTGGAGCCAAAATTCAAATCCCTGAAAATTGAAGGTACGAGCGGTACCACTACATATAGCTTGACACTAGACGGTACCACCGCATGACAGTCTCTCGAAGACTGTGTCTAGGTTGTACGATCACCTAAACTGGCGGTACCACTACCTGACATATTCTCGGAGATTGTGCCATGATAGTTTTACTTATTTGGTCATTGTTTGGGCCTTTCCCTTAGCCCAACACAGCCCAAACTTGGGCCCAACTATCCCCTAAATGGGTTGGCCTAATTTTAATTCTAATTATGTGCCAACTATAAAATTTAAGACATTTAATAAGCTAAACAAGTCCGTAAGTCTAGGTTTCTTTCGATGAGTTTCCGGCAATCTTCCGACGAACTTTCGACGATCTCTCGACAATGTTCTAGCGGACTCTCGGCAAGCTCCTGGACTTCACGACAATCTTCTTAGCGAGTTCCAACGAGCTTCTTGGCAAGCTCTTGGACTTCTCGATCAGTTTCGATAAAACTTCTAACGAACTCTCAAACTCCCAACGAAATCACGTTCTTGACTTCGGGACTTCATTTTGCTTCATGCCTTGCTATTGTAGTGAATCCTGCAAACATAAAAACGTACTTCGATCTGGACAATTATTACAAGGCTTGAATCATGTTGTGCGGTATGTCATTGGTTTATCGACACTTTGTCGGATTCTTCGTCGCATCATCCTCTTTTGCGGCTTATTGCCAAATCGGTTAGTTGACCTCCGTAACTCCGATATACTTAGCACAATTTCCGCTCTTCTTAGCCCGATGCCCGAATTTATGGACCAAAGCCTTCTGCCGATGTATCGACCGATCTTTCGGCTCGATGTACAATCTTCTAACATGTTTTCCTCTAGCCCAACATGTTTCTTCCTGCGTCAATTGTCTCTCCTTGATCAAAGCTTCCTACGTCACTCAAAACGCAGATCAAATCATAAATACTATCAATTGGTTTCATCATCAAAATATGAGATTCAACAATCTCTCCCTTTTTTATGATGACAACCAATTGATGACAGAGTTAACCTTTACTCCCCCTATCAATATGCCATATTGATAGAACTCTTGGATTTAAAAATCCAAGTTACATGTTATCATAAAATTATGCATATCATACTTCTCCCCCTTTGTCATCAACAAAAAAAAGAGAAGTGCAACTATCAAGTTTTTAGACATACAAGTTAAGTCATTGTATAATAAATATAATTTCCAGTTTTATCTTTATGCAAGCTAGCAATAATTAAAAATATGTAAGTTTAGCATGTTTGCTTTTCTCGAGATAGCAACTTTTTGCTTCTCTTTAGATAACAAGCTAGCAATTTTTACAATATGCAAGTTTTATAACATACAACTAGCATATTTGTTCATCTCCATACAACATGCATAATCACCAAATCATCATTAATTTTGAAGATGTGCAAGATTATAAATTTTACAAGTTTGTATTTTTGCTTCTTAAGATAGGCAAACTAGCAATCTTTGGTGATGTTAAAGAGAGCATTTTCTTCTCTTTTGAGAAGTGTGATTTTTTGCTTCCTTTGCAAAACACAAGCTAACAAAATTTTACATCATTTTACAACATGAAAGCTAGCAATTTGGCAAGGGTTACTTCTCTTTGAAGTATGAAAGCTAACAAGTTTTTGAAAAAGAATGCAAGACGGCCAGCTAGCAAGATAGCAATGCATCATTTTAGAATATGCAAGCTAGCAAATTTTAAGATGTTCAAGAAAGTAACTCTTGTTTCTTGAAATATGCAAGTTTATAAATTTTGCTAGATGTGCAAGTTAGCATGTTTTGCTTCTTGAGATAGGCAAGATAACACTTCTTTCTCTATGCAATTTATAATTTAGCAAATTTTTACTTCCTTTATAATGTTTGAGCTAGTAATTTTTGCTTCCTTTGCAAAGTGCAAGTTTCTAAATTTTGCATCTTAAGTTAACAATATTTGAGATATTCAAGAAAGTAACTTTTGCTTCTTAAAATATGCAAGTTAGCAATCTTTGCTTCTCCTTTGAGATGTGCACACTATCAATTCTTTGTCTCCCTTTGTCATTGGCAAAAAGAGGGGAATAACAATACAATAGTGTAATTTATTTCCCTTTACTACAATCTTCAAATCATGACAAAGGTAAATAACAAAAATAAAAAATCAAGTCGTAAATGTCAAAATAATTTTTCATCATGAATATTTCATCATTGCATGCATCATTATCATAAGTTGAAGTATTACATGCATAATATCAAATCATCATGTACATTTTTAAAATATAAAATTATCATTACATGCATAATTCCAAATCATCATTCATAATTACATCAATATTCCAAACATTATTTCAATCATCAAAAATAAAAGATCAAGTCTAAAATTCAGGAAATCAAGATCATAATCTGAAAAAAATATATGTAGAATTTATGCATTTGGGAGATCTAACATGTCTGAGTTTATCATTCAAGTTAGCAATTTGGTTCTCTTGAGATGCTAGCTATTTTTTTTCCCCCTTTTGTCATTGTAAATAAGAATGAAGAAGGGAAGAAATGCATAACAAAACTCAAGTTATAAATTTTCAAAATGTTAAGTAGCATATCATGGTTTGTTAGGATAAGTCTCTTTTTTTTTTTTTATGAATAGCAAAGCGAAACAAGGCGAAAATTATCTTAATTCATAGAATGATTTCAAGTATGAGAAGTCAAGATCATTGATATAGATAAAGATTTTTCTATAACAAATAGAGTCATGGAGAACACATAAAGGATCTCGATTCATGTATAATAATTCTCATGATTTATATAGTAAATCTTCTCTTTAAATAAAATATCAAGAAAAATTATAGGAGTACAAAGAAGAGATCTTGATTGAAAAAAAATCTCAAGTAATTCCAAGAAATCAAGATCATGATTTGGATAAAACTCATTTAAATTTAAATTGTCAAAATTATTTTCAAAGTCCAAGAGATTCGTAAAAATGATATAAATAGATTCATCAAAATCTCTTTCAAGAGATTCAAAATGATACAAATATCCATTTCTTATTAAAAAAATCGATACGATAGAGACATTTTCAAAATGCATTCCCCCCTTTTTTAATGTGTTTTATTTTAAGTTGTTTGTTTTATACAAGCACAACTTTGTCTTTTTATGCCAAATCAAAACATATATCATTGTTTAAAATGAAAGTGTAAGATTTATCATAGAAATCATCAAGATCAATAAATCACAAAAACCATCAAGTGTAACTTTAAAATCTCATGCGTAGAATAAATTCATCAATCATGGTATCAAAACATTTAATATTTTCATTACGTCATTTTGCATCATCAAACATGATTTCATTAGACATGAAGCATTTTTAATCAAAATTAAAAATCATCAAAATATATATTATTTCTTCTTAAAAATATATATGATTATTATTAGATTTAAATCTAATATTTTATTCCTTTATCATAAAATATGCAATTATCATTTTCAAAATTACTAGCAAGTTCTCAATTTTTTTGTATTTTCATTACATTATTAAACATGTAATTTTCAAGAAAAATAAAATTTTTAAACTAAATTAAAAATAACTCATGAAAAGCATCATATAATTTTAAAATAAATTACGGAGATTTTGGTTACCTCATTGTCGAAAGCCGTTAAAGCATAGTTTGCACCCTCGTCTTTATTGGTTTGTTCTTCATCTTCTGATGAGCTTGATTCGTGCAAGATTGCTTCCTTCTTCTTGCGTTCAAAGCAAGTAATTGTATTCTTTTTAAGTTTATTTTTGTTTTTTAATTCTTGTTTCAGGAACCTTTTAAATTTTATAGTGAGGAGTTCAAGTTCATCATCACTTGAACTTATGCTCGAGTGATCTTTAATTGTTCTAAGTCTCAAATCCTTCTTATTCTTTGGAAGGTTGTTCTCATATTCGTTTTATTCATCATGAGTCATTTCATAGGTCATCAAGGACCCGATAAGTTCTTCAAGTGAAAATTTATTTAACTCCTTTGTTTCTTGTATTGCCGTTATTTTCGATTCCCAATTTTTAGAAAGAGATCTTAATATCTTGTTAACGAGTTCAAAATTAGAAAAACTTTTACCAAGACTTTTAAAACCATTGATGACATTCGTAAAACGGGTGTACATGTCTCCAACCGTTTCGCTTGGTTTCATATGAAATAACTCAAAATCATGTATCAAAATATTAATCTTTGAATCTTTTTCTCTACTAGTGCTTTGTGTGTGGTTTGAAGAGTGTGCCAAATATCGAAAGCTGATTCGCAAATGGAAACCCGATTGAATTCATTTTTGTCTAAGGTGCAAATTGGAGCATTCATAGCTCTAGCATTTAAAGAAAAGGTCTTCTTCTTCAAATCATTCCAATGGTTCATTGGAAGAGAAGACATTCAAAAACCGTTTTCAATAATATTTCATAAATTTAAATCCAAAGAAAGCATTTAAACTCTCATTCGAGTTTTCTAATATGTGTAGTCCATCCTGTTGAACAAGGGAGGACGAATAAGAGAGTTACCCTCTTAAAAGTTAAAAAGAGCTATTTCTCTTTGGGTGTTAAACCAAATGAGAAAAATGTGATTTTGATACCAACTATTAGGAACGAATCGACACTAGGGGAGGGGGGCAGGGGGGGAGATATGGGTGGGGGTGAATTAGTACAGTGGCAAAAACATTAGTTTAAAATATGTTCATACGATTAAAACCGATCGAAAATATGTTTAACTTAAAAACACTTATGTAAGCATGTAATAAAGAAGTAGAGTAGTGAGAGTAAAGAAAGGTAGTTTGCAGTAAATGTAAATTGCAAGAAGTAAATGCAAACCGAGTTATAGTGGTTCTAACTATGTGCTAACTATGAAATTTAAGATATTTACTAAGCTAAACAAGTCCGTAAGTCTAGGTTTCTTCCGGCGAGCTTCCGACGACCTTCTAACGATCTCTCGATAATGTTCCAGCGGACTCTAGGTAAGCTCCTGGACTTCACGACGATCTTCTTAGTGAGTTCTGATGAGCTTCTTTGGTAAGCTCCTGGACTTCTCCGTCAGTTCCGGTAGAACTTCTAATGAACATTCGGACTTCTGATGAACTCTCGAACTCCCAACGAAATCATGTTATTAACTCCGGACTTCATTTTACTTTATGCCTTGCTATCGTAGTGAATCCTGCACATATCAAAACCTACTTCGATCAAGACAATTATTACAAGGCTTGAATCATGTTGTCCGGCATGTCATTGGTTCATCGACGCTTCATCCAATTCTTTGGTGCATTGTCCTCTTTTGCAGCCTATTGCCCAATCGGTCAGTTGACCTCCACAACTCTGATATACTTGGTGCAATTTTTACTCTTCTTGGCCCGATGCTTGTATTCATGTTGGGCCCAATGAAAAGGCCCAAACAGTGACCCTTGGTGGCACCATCGTAGCATAGTCTTTGAGACTATGTCAGGTGGTGGTACCGTCCAGACATAGTCTCCAAGAGATTGTCAGGCGGTGGTACTGCCCAGTGGTAGGGTGCCAAGTGGTGGTACCGCCCCTATCAAGTGGTGATATCGCCCGTACCTAGGAAACCTAGGTTGAGACTCTTTTCGGCTCCAAGTTTGAAGCCACTTGAAGCCTATAAATACCCCTCTCATCCCTTGTTACACTACATAAGTATTGAGAGTGAAAAAGAAAGAAACATTATTGTAATTTTGTGTGAACTCATCTCCTTCTTCTATGTGTTAGAATAGTTTGAGAGAGGAGTAAGTGGGGGTGTAAGGGTTATCTTCTAAACCCGGTAAAAAGAGAAAGTAAAATGTGGTTGACCTTTGCCTATTAAAGGAAGACTGATAGTGGATGCAAGTGGCCTCGACGGAAGAGGAATCGATGGAGTGGATGTAGGTCACGACGGCCGAATCACTATAAAAATATGGTTTGCTTTTCTTTTGTGCAATTTACCTAACTGCAAACCTCCTTACTTGCTTTACGTACACTATTCTTTTCCGTACGCTTTCAAGCTATCTTTCCGAGATTGATTTCAACGTATGAAAGGATTTTCAGAACCGACATAATTTTACCGCTGCACTTATTCACCCCCTCCTCTTAGTGCCGACACGTTCCTAACATTTACAACATGGAAGCTAGCAATTTGACAAGTGTTACTTCTCTTTGAAATATGAAGGCTAGCAAGTTTTTGAACAAGAATGCAAGACAGCTAGCTAGCAAGATAGCAATGCATCATTTTAGAATATGCAAGCTAGCAAATTTTAATTTGTTCAAGAAAGCAACTCTTGCTTCTTGAAATATGCAAGTTTGTAAATTTTACTAGATGTGCAAGTTAGCATGTTTTGCTTCTGGAGATAAGTAAGATAGCACTTCTTTCTCCATGCAAATTGTAATATTTGTTTCCTCTGCAAAGTGTAAGTTTCTAAATTTTGCATCTTGAGCTAGCAATATTTGAGATGTTCAAGAAAGCAACTTTTGCTTCTTGAAATATGCAAGTTAACAATCTTTGCTTCTCTTTTGAGATTTGCACACTATCAATTCTTTCTCCCCCTTTGTCATTGGCAAAAAGAGGGGAATAACAATACAATAGTACAATTCATTTCCCTTTACTACAAACTTCAAATCATGACAAGGGTAAATAACAAAGATGAAAAATCAAGTCATGATAGTCAAAATAATTTTTCATTATAAATATTTCATCATTGCATGCATCATTATCATAAGTTGAAGTATTGCATGTATAATACCAAATCATTATGTATATTTTTAAAATATAAAATCATCATTCAATACATGATTCCAAATCATCATTCATAATTACATCAATATTCCAATCATTATTTCAATCATAAAAAATGAAAGATCTGTTAGGATCAGGGTTGGCACTAAGAGGGGGGGTGAATTAGTGTAGTGGTAAAATAACGTTGGTTTAAAAAAACTTTCGTACGATAAACCCGTTTTCGACATAAAATCATTTTCGGAAACTTAATTTGAAAGCATACATAAATGTATTAAAGGCAGTAAGCTATTAAAAATGTTTGCAGTATGTAAATAGCAAGAATAAATGCAAACCAGAGAAGACGACTGTTTATAGTGGTTCGGTCAATCGTGAACTACATCCACTCGTCCGATTCCTCTTCTGTCGAGGCCACCAGCATCCACTAGAGACCTTCCTTCAATAGGCGAAGGCCAACCTATTAGGATCAAGAGCACTAAGAGGGGGGGGGGGGGGGAGGGGGGAGGGGGGAATTAGTGCAGCGAAAAACTTTCGATGATTAAAACTACGTTCGTACGTTGAAATCTGATTCTGACGTAAAAGTCATTTCATGCAGATATAACTTTGAAAGCTTACGGAAACGTATTTGAAGTAAAGTAAGGAAGGCAGTTTACAGTTAAGATAGAAATCAGAATGTAAGCGCAAACTGAAATATGGTGTTCCTACGATAAAACTGATTTCCGTCTTAACGCCGATTCGAAAAATACTTAACTAAGAAACACGTTTGTAAATGAGCAGAAGGCAGTAAGCTACTGAGGAGGTTTGCAGTAAAGATAAGATGCTCAAAGTAAATACAAATCGAGATTTAGAGTGGTTCGGTCAATCTTGACCTACATCCACTTTTGGCTTCCTCCACCAACGAGGTCACTGACGTCCACTAAAGGCCTTCCTTCAATAGGCGAAGACCAACCACCCTTTTACAGTTTCACTCCTTTTGACGGGCTTAGGAGACAACCCTTACAAACTTTTATCTCCTCTCTTGAAAGATCAAAACTTGGAAGAAAAGAGGGAGGAGAACTTTACAACACTTTGAGCTCTAAAATCACAGAGTAAAATCATGTTCAGTGTAGGACTTTGTGTTAGGTTTCAATCGAACCCTAAGATATCTCATCTCAAAGCAGTTAAAAGAATACTTAGATATCTTAAAGGTACCATAAATCTAGGATTATGGTATCCAAAATCTGAGAATTTTGAGTTAATTACTTATGCTGATGCGGATTTTACTAGGTGTAGACTAGATAGAAAAAACACATCAGGAACATGTTAATTTTTGGGACATTCCCTTGTTTTCTAGTCATCTAAGAAATAAAACTCGGTTGTACTATCAACAACCAAAGCTGAGTATATTACAGTTAGTGCATGCTGTGCACAAGTTGTGTGGATGAAAAACACCTTAGAAGATTATAAAGTTCATCTTAAAAATATTCCCATTAAATGTGATAATATAAGTGCAATATGTTTAACAAAGAATCTCATTCAACACTCAAGAACAAAACATATTAATATTGGATATGACTTTATACGAGATCATGTCACTAATCATGATGTAATCATAGAGTTCATTAACACTAAAGCATCAACCAGCTGATATTTTTACAAAACTTCTAAGTGAGAACAATTTGATTTCATTAGAAGAGAATTAGGAATGTTAATGTGTCCGAATACATGAACTTGTTAAGATTATTTTTTGGACTTTCTTGATTTAATGATTAAATTACTTAATTGCCATGATGATTTTATACGATTACATGTCTTTATAACATTTTGGAAATTATGTGTTTTAGGTACAAAAATTTTCATGATGATAAGCATGTTTTATATTTATGATTATGTTTAAAAATCTATAGCAAAACTATGTCTGAATGCATGAAAGTGTTAAATTTCATTTTCAGATCTTCTTGAACCTGACAATCGAATTTTCTCAATACATTATTCTCTTCCGGACTTAATAAACATATGTCATATCGAGTTTTGATTCACATCATTGATTTTTGACATATGAAATCAACTAGCAAATGCATCTCTCATAGACTTATCATGTGAAAATATCTTTTGAAAAATGGATTTGATGATTCCTTCTTATATCTTTTGAGAAATAGTTTTACGTGCAAGGATTTGATTCACACACATATCTCGATTCTTATAAAAATAAAGCATGCTTTAATATCTTATCAATTTTAACTTCATTTGAGTAAGCTCACAAATGACTTTCCTCCTTCATGCAAAAAGATAATAACAAGTAAAGAGAAAGAAGTAATGAAAGTCATCACCATGTCATGTTTTCCTTGAGATGTTTGTATAATTGATATCCTATCACTCATTATTGAAAAATGACATAAACCTAGTTAAAATTTGCTTATATCATTATCCTTTTTGTTGATGACAAATGGGGAGAAATATATGAATTGATACTATGAGTGTCATATTTGAATGAGAAATATATGAATTGATGCTATGAGTGCTATATTTGAATTTGAATTATGTTAAGATATCAAAAGCTTACATCGAAATATATGATAAATTGGTGACAGAATTGCTATGATTGCCATATTTGCACTATGTTAAGACATCTAGAGCTTACATCACAATTTTACAAATTAATATCTTGTCATGTGATGAAATGCTATGATTGCTAAACACTTGAAATGTTTATATTATGTTAAGATATCAAGAACTTACATCGCAATTTTACATGTTGACATCTTACCATATGATGAATTGCTACGATTGCTATCTTTCACATTTGAAATGTAAAACCTAAAAATGGATATCAAGCCTTGACATCATTTTCAGTGAAATACATCATGATAGGAATCATGATGGGAGTATTGATAAGGTTAAACGATCGTAACTTATCAACATATCTCTTGAATTCAAAGGCTTTGAATTCAAGAATGACTTATCTCAAGTATGTCATATAGATAGGGGGAGTTAAGGTTAACTCCGTTATCAATTGATTGTCATCATAAAAAAGGAGGAGATTGTTGAATCTCAGATTTTGATGATGAAATCAATTATCATTTATTATATAATCCATATGTTGAGATAAGTGTGCAGGATTAACTACGATGGAAGTACAACATGCAGTAGAAGTTACGCCGGAGTCAAGACCATGATCACGTTGGGGGTTCGAGAGTTTGACGGAAGTCTGGACGGTCGTCAGAGGTTCTGCAGGAACAAATCCGAGAAGTCCAGGAGCTTGCCAAAGAAGCTCATCGGAACTCGCCAAGTGGATCATCACAAGTCCAGGAGTTTGCCGGAAGTCGGCCGGAGCATCGCCGAGGGTTCGTCAGATATTCACCGGAAGTTCACCGGAAGCTCGCCGAAAGAAGTGATTGACGCACCAAAGCAAGCTGCAGTATTAATGTCTTAAATATCGTAGTTAGCATGTAGATTAAGTTAGGAATGGGAGGTGATCCCATTAACTTAATCTGGGGGCAATTGGACCCTTGACAGACCCAAATTGGGCCGAATGGATCAGCCCATTCGGACCTAGAATTCCTGGTTGGCGGTGGCACCACTAGGGCCGGTGGTGGCACCGCCTAAGAGACTTGGTCTCCCAGGAATTCTGGGCGGTAGTACCGCCCCTATCAAGCGGTGGTACCGCTGATAGTTATTACTGCCAACGGTGGCATCACCCCTATTAGGCGGTGGTACCACCTGAGCTCGGTCTCCGAGTGATGTCAAGCGGTAGTACCGCCCAGACTAAGCGGTAGTACTGCTCAGTGATAGATGACAGGCGGTAGTACCGCCCAGTTATGGCGGTAGTACCACCAGGACACCGAAAAACCGGGAGATGACACTTTTTAGCTCCAAATTCAAACTGATTGGGGCCTATATTGCAGAAAGGGCAACCAAAAGCTTGATCTTACTCTATGATTTTAGAGCTCAAAAGTATTTTAAAGGCCAAAAGTTCTCCTCCCTCTTTTCTTCCAAGTTTTGATTATTCAAGAGAGGAGTGAAAATTCTGTAAATGTTGTCTCCTAAGCCCGTCAAAAGGAGTGAAACTATAAATGGGTGATTGGCCTTCGCCTATGGAAGGCCTCTAGTGGACATCGGTGATCTCGTCGAAGGAGGAAGCCAAAAGTGGATGTAGGTCAAGATTGATCGAACCACTCTAAAATTGCGGTGATCTCTAGTTTGCATTTATTCTTACTGTTTACCTTACTGCAAACCTCCATATGTGCTTTACTTCCTCATTACTTTTGCTGCACTTCTTTATGAACTTGCTTTCAAGTTAAGTTTTCGAAAATGGTTTTACGTCGGAAATGATTTCATCGTGCGAATGTAGTTTTTAAATCGACAAAAGTTTTTCCGCTACACTAATTCAACCCCCCCCCCCCCTCTTAGTGCTCTTGATCCTAACAATGTAAAGTGCTGGTAGTAGGCTTAGCAGCCCTATTTTCTATCGATCTATAGTGGACCATTTTGGATCCTTTGTTGTGCAACCGTTCAGAGCTTGTGAAGTCTATTTGTAATTTACATTGGTTATGAAGTGTTTTCTGAAATATTTGCTTGTGGATCCCTTGTAAGGGTTTTCTCTAACCCATTTTCTCTTTTGTAGGTCCATAGGGTGTTGAATCTTAGATTTTGATGATGAAATCAATTAGTAAAATGTTTGATCTAATCTATATGTTGAGATAAGTGTGCAGGATTAACTACGATAGCAGTAAAGCATAAAACAAATGTTGGGCCAGAGTCAAAGATCGGATGATATGTCAAAGATTCAGATGATATGTCAGAAGTTTGCCGGAAACTCTCCGAGAGTTTATCGGGAGCTCACCGAGAGTTCGTCAGGAGTTTGCTGAGAGTTCATCAGGAGTTCGTTGGAAGTTCATTGAGAAGTTCGCCGGAAGTTCACCGAGAAGTTCGTTGGAAGTTTGTCGAGAGAACAAATGACATACTGGACATAGTTTGCTTGTTTAAATGTCTTATTTATCATAGTTAGATCATAAGTTAAGTTAGGATTGGGAGGTAATCCCACTAACTCAATTAGGGGCCAACTAGGCCCTTAATAGGGCTAAATTAGGTAGGTTGAACAGCCCATTCAACACTTGAAGTCACGACCAACGGTGGCACCACTAGGACCAGTAGTGGCATCGCTTGGGACTTAGTCTCCCAAGTACTCTAGGCGGTGGTACCGTCGACAGTTAATGCTATCAAGCGATGGTATTGCTAAAGCTCGATCTCCGAAGCTTTATTAGGCGGTGGTACCACCCAGACTAAGCGGTGGTACTACCTAGTGTTAGTCTGCAAGCGGTAGTATCACCCAATAATGGTGGTGGTACCGCTAGTACCTCGAAATCTGGGGATGTGACACTTTTTGGCTCCAATTCTGAAGCCATTTGGGGCCTATAAATACACCATCCTTTTCTGCATTAAAGGGCATGAAAGTGTGAACAATATCTTGAAATCTTGGGGTGCTAAACGTGTTGTAAAAGTGTAAAGAGTCCTCCTCCTCCCTTTCTAGTGTTGTGATCATTTAAGAGAGGTGTGAGGCTTGTAAGGGTTATATCTTAAACCCGTGAAAAGGAGAAAGAGTTGTAAAGAAGTGGTTGGTCTTCGCCTATTGAAGAAAGACCATTAGTGGACGCCAGTGACCTCGAAGAAGGAGGAATCAGAAGTGGATGTAGGTCACAACGACCAAACCGCTATAAATTTTGATTTGCATTTCTATTATTGTTATTTACTTACTTTGAAATTTCTTCACTTCCTCCTTACTTGGCTTTTACTACCCTACGAACAAACACGCTTTCAAGTTATCTTCCGAGATCGGTTTTCTAACATACAAAGAATTTTAAACTAACATTTTTTATCCGCTACACTAATTCACCCCCCCTCTTAATGCCGACTCGATCCTAACAATTGGTATCAAAGCTCGATTACTTTCAATTTGGTTTAAAATCCAAGAGAGATAGCTTTTGCTGGCAATCAAGATAGTCATTCTATCACTCGTCCTCCCATGTTCAATAGGACGAATTATATTTATTGGAAAACTAGGATGAAGATCTTCTTAATTTCTTTGAATTTTGAGTTATGTATTGTCGTTGAAAATGGATTTCAAAAGTCTTCTCTTCTAATAAACGAATGGAATGACTTGGAGAAGAAGACTTTCTCTTTGAACGCCAAAGCTTTGAATGCTTTGTTTTGTGCTTTGGATAAAAACGAATTCAATCGAGTTTCTATTTGTAAAATGACTTATAACATTTGGCATACACTTGAAATCATACACGAAGGCACAAGTAGGGTTAAGGAGTCAAAAATCAATCTTTTGGTTCATAGTTATGAATTGTTCCGCATGAAACCAAGTGAGACAATTGGAGACATGTACACCTGATTTATGGATGTCGTCAATGGTCTAAAAGCCCTTGGTAAAAATTTTTCTAATGTTGAACTTGTTAACATGATACTAAGATCCTTTCTAAAGAGTTAGGATCCTAAAGCAACTGGTATTCAAGATGCAAAGGATTTAAATAACTTTCCACTCGAAGAACTTATCGGATCCTTGATGACCTACGAAATGTCATACAATGTATATGAAGAACATGAAAACAACCTTTCAAAGAATTGGAAGGATTTGCCATTTAGAACTTAAGAAGATCACTTGAAAGAAAACTCAAGTGACGATGATGATGATGACGATGACTTACCACTTATAACAAGAAAATTCAAAAAATTCATAAGAAGAAACAAAACTAAAAACAAAAATGAACTAAAAAAACACTAAATTATTTGCTACGAATGCAAGAAACCAAGAGACTTCAAAAGTGAATATCCCCAAGTGAAGAAGAAGCAACAAAAAAAGAAGAAAGCGCTTAAAGCAACTTGGGACAACTCAAGTGCATCCGAAGAAGAGAAGCCAACCAACAAAGAGCAAGTTGCTAACTACGCATTGATGGCATATGGCGATGAGCTAAGTAACTCGATGGAAGCTCATTTATCTTTTGAGGAATTATTAAGTGCTTTTCATGATTTGTTTGATAAATGTAAATTAGTTAGTAAAAAGTATAAACTATTAAAAAAGGAGCATGCTTCTCTTGTTAGTGATTTTGATAGATTAAAATTTGAGCATGATGATAGTTTAGCTCATTGCATAAAATGTGATAAATTAGAAATGCTTAAAAAGGAGAATTCATAACTACATGAAACCTTAGAAAAATTTTAAATATGTAGCAAATCCCTAAACATGATCCTTGCAAGTAAGAATCATGTTCATAGAAGAGATGGAATTGGCTTTATGAGTAACACTCATAAAAACCTAACTATCTTTGTTAATGGCCTAACTTTGCATGTTTCATCCCGAAACAAATGCAACTTTTATTGTAAATTTGGATATGTTGCTTATAAATGTCCATTTAAGAGACATAGTCTACACAAATTGATTTAGGTTCCTAAAAGGAACCGTAAAGAACTCCATGCAAAATGATAAGTTGAGTCGATCGATTTTTGAGGCACCCAAAGTCAAATAGGTACCTAAAAATCATCTTTTTTTTAGAAACATTTACTATCACAAGCTAGGAGCAAGAGAATATTCCTTGATAGTGGATGCTCAAGGCACATGATTGAAGATCCATCTCATTTTTCTAAGCTCACTAGCCTAGATGAAGGGTATGTCACATTCGGAGATAACAAGAGTAAAATTATTGGCAAAGGAACCATAGGTAACAAATCCAACTTTTTAATTAAAGATGTGTTGTTAGTTGATGGCTTAAAGCATAATCTTTTGAGCATTAGTCAATTATGTGATAAAAGATATGTGATTAAATTTGAATCCAATGCTTGCATTATTGAAAAACCACATAAAAACACCTCTATGATTGCCCTAAAACAAAATAATGTATACACTATTGACATTGATGATCTTTGTAATGAAATGTGTTTTTCGACTTTGAATGACGATGCTTAGCTTTGGCATAGGAGATTAGGTCATGCTAGCATGAAATTAATCTCTCTAATCTCATCTGAAGAACTTGTAAGAGACATTCATAATATTAGGTTTATTAAAAATAATATGTGTGATGCTTGTCAACTAGGAAAACAAATAAAAGGTAGTTTTAAATCAAATAATCAAATAAGCACCTCTAGACCATTACAATTGATTCACATGGATTTGTTTTGACCAATTTTTGTGCCAATGCCACTTTTCTTTCTCAAATTAAACCTAAATGCATTGATGATGCCTTGAAAGATGATTCATGGGTTATCGCAATGTAAAAAGAGGTGAACTAATTTAAGAGAAATGAGATGTGAGAACTTGTTCCGAGACCTAGTGACCATTTAGTTATTGGTACTAAATGGGTCTTTAGAAACAAGCAAGATGAATTTGGTATCGTGGTTAGAAACAAGGCTAGATTAGTGGCCAAAGGTTTCAATTAAGAAAAAGGTATCGATTATGAAGAAACCTTCGCTCTTGTGGTAAGATTAGAAACCATAAGTATGCTCCTTGCTTATGCTAGTTGTAATAACTTTAAGATATTTCAAATGGATATTAAAAGTGTCTTTCTTAATAGCTTTATTTCCAAAGAAGTTTATGTTGAACAACCTCTCAGATTTGAGAATGATAATTTTTCTAATCATATATTTAAATTGACCAAAGCTCTCTATGGATTGAAATAAGCCCTAAGGGCTTAGTATGAGAGACTTAGTTCCTTTCTTATCCAAAATAATTTTTCTAAAGGCAAGGTCGACACTATTATTTATTAAAAATTTTGAAAATAACTTTCTTATTGTTCAAATTTATATTGATGATATTATTTTTGGTTCTACAAATGAATCTTTATGCGAATCATTTGTCAAGAGTATAAGTCTAGAGTTTGAAATGAGTTTAATGAGGGAACTAACTTTCTTTTTAGGCTTACAAATCAAACAACTTAGTAATGATATTTTTCTTAGTCAAACAAAATATGAATTAGACTTGCTAAAACAGTTTAATATGGATAGTTCAAAGGCTATCAATACTCCTATGAGTATCTTCACTAAGTTAGACATTGACGAAAGTGGAGAAAGCTTTGATCAAAAAGCATATAGGGGTATGATAGGTAGTTTACTATACCTATCATGTTTACTATACCACACCGTAACTAGACCGGACATCATGTTTAGCGTAGGACTTTGTGCTAGGTTTCAATCTAACCCCAAGCAATCTCACTTAAAAGCTATTAAAAGGATTTTAGATAGAACTCCTAAACTAGGATTATGGTATCCAAAATCTAAAAACTTTGAATTGCTTGGTTATGCCGTTGCCGATTTTGTTGGCTGCCAAATAGATAGAAAAAGCACATCCGGAACATATAAATTTTTAGGACACGCACTTGTCTCTTGGTCTTCCAAGAAATAAAACTCAGTTGCATTATCTATAACCGAAGCTGAGTATATAGTAGTAGGTGTATGCTGTGCTCAAGTTATATAGATGAAAAACACTTTAGAGGATTATCAAATTCACTTGAAAAACATACCTTTAAAATATGATAACACTAGTGCATTATGCTTAACAAAAATTCCTATTCAACACTTTAGAACTAAACATATTAATATTAGGCATCATTTTATAAGAGATCATGTTAATAACCATGACATATCTCTAGAATTTATTGATACAAAACATCAATTAGTTGATATTTTTACAAAACCCTTGATTAAGAAAAATTTTGATTTTATAAGAAGAGAATTAGGTATGTTAAATTTTTTTGATACATGAGTTCCTTTTTAAATTTTTCTCTGGATTTTCTTAATTGAGTTCTCTTTCTTGAGATCATTTACTATTATTTCTTCACTTGAGATAAGATTTGAATCATGGATTTATGGTATGTTTAGTGAGCCATATGAATTTTTCCACATAAATTTTCTTCTCTTACGAAAGTAGAACTTCAAAAACCCGATATGATGTTTGTGTAAATAAGTGTATGCACCACATAATGATAAAGATCTTGCGCGTTGGAACCACACCATGTTGGCACCACACAATGTTTACATCACACCACAATGAAGCCAATGCTCACTATTTGTAGGCAGTGGCACCGCCCAACTGGCGGTAGAACCGCCAGTGCTTACTGCTTGTAGGCGGTAGCACCACCCAACTAGCGGTACCACCACCCGTAACTTGCCCTATAAAAACATAAGTTAGGGCCGGCGATAGAACCGACCCCAACTCACTCTATACCTCTCTAAACAACCCCAAATCCCGAATTCCTCTTGCTCTCCCTCTACTAACTCAAAAGAACCCTCATCCTCTATAAAATCAAGGATCAATCTCAAACCCCCCTTTGGTGATCACAAGAAGGTTAAACTACTAAGATAATCTCTAAACCAAATTGTTTCCTTCCTTGCATTACTTGTTCTTGCCTCTCATTTGTTCTTAATATATGTTGTCTCCATGACTTCTAGAAGATCCTCAAAGGACAAAGGGAAGAGGAGATTAGATGAAACCTATGACTCCCTACTATTTGATTCTCCTTAACATGCCCTTAAATTTCCATCCATAGAGTCTAGAAATGTTCATAAGGGTAAATACGTAGATTTGGAGGAATTGAGTAATTAAGGAACCAATTCAATGGTTTGCTAACCTAGATATCCTCCCAATTCTTCAAATAAGTGAACAAATTTATCCTAGAATTGTTAGGCTGTTTTATAATAATTTGTATGTGGATGAACATGATAGGGTATCCACTTATTGATGAATCTCATATTTTGATGATAAAACCAATTGATAGTATTTATGATTTGATCTGCGTTTTGAGTGACGTAGGATGCTTCGATCAGGGAGAGACAACTAAAGTAGGAAGAATCATGTTGGGCCGGAGAAAAATATGTCAGAAGATTGGATGTCGCGCCGAAGGATCGGTCGACGTATCGACAAAAGACTTCGGGCCATGAGTTCAAGCATCGGGCCAAGAAGAGTGGATATTACACTAAGGATATCGGAGTTGCAGAGATCAACTAACCGATTAGGCAATAGGCCACAAGAGAAGATGATACACTGAAGAATCGGATGAAGCGTCGATGGACCAATGACATGTTGGACAACATGAGTCATGCTTAATAATAATTGTCTAGATCGAAGTGTGTTTTACATGTGCAGGATTAATTATGATAGCAAGGCATCAAGCAAAATGAAGAGTCAAGAACGCGATTTCGTTGGGAGTTCGAGAGTTCGTCGGAAGTTCGGACGTTCGTCGGAATTTCTGTTAGAATTGACCGAGAAGTCCAGGAGCTTGCCGGGAGTCCATTGGAACATTGCCGAGAGATCGTCGGAAGTTTGCCGGAAGATCGCCGAAAGCTCGCCGAAAGAAACCTAGACTAATCGGATCGGATTTGCTTAGTGTATGCCTTAAATTTCATAGTTAGCACATAATTAAGATTGGAATTGGGCCAACCCAATTAGGGGATAGTTGGGCCCAAGTTTGGGCTGCGTTGGGCCAAGTGAAAGGCACAACAAGTGACCCAATAGGTGGAATCAATGTGGCACAATCTCCAAGATTATGTCACGCGATGGTACCGCCCAGACTCAATCTCCAAGACTATCTAGGCAATGGTACCACTAGTCTGGGCGGTGGTACCGCCCGTACCTCGAAATTTCAGGGATTTAAATTTTGGCTCGAAGTTTTTAAGCCATTTGGAGTCTATAAATACCCCAGCTATTCCTGCATGGAGTAGCAAGAAAAGTGAACAAAAACTCTATGTTTCTAGTATTGAAAACCCTTATAATATATAGAGTCCCTCCTCCTAAAATTTAGAGACCATTCTAAGGGAGAGTGTGAGGGAAGCTTTGTAAAAAGGAGGTGTAAAGGTTCTCTCCTGAGCCTGTAAAAGGAGGATAGAGTTGTAAGAAGGAGTTGATCTTCGCCTATTAAAGGAAGATTATTAGTGGATGCCGGTGGCCTTAACGGAAGAGGAATCGGTGGAGTGGATATAGGTCACGACGACCGAACCACTATAACTCGGTTTGCATTTACTTCTTACAATTTATATTTACTGTAAACTGCCCTTTCTTTACTCTCACTTCTCTACTTCCTTATTACATGCTTACATAAGTGTCTTTAAGTTATACACATTTTCCGAGATCGATTTTCGATGAACGAAGATTTTATAAAATCGACGTTTTTACCACTATAATAATTTAAACCCCCTCTACATAATCGATGTTCTTAAAAATTATATGTTTAATAATGTAATGAAAATGTAAAAAAATAGCAATCATGCTTATCATTCTAGTAATTTTAAAAATAATCATGAAAATTGCATGTGTTATGATCAAGGAATAAAATGTTAGACTTAAATTAT
Organism: Musa acuminata AAA Group; assembly: GCF_036884655.1. Lineage (NCBI taxonomy): Eukaryota > Viridiplantae > Streptophyta > Magnoliopsida > Zingiberales > Musaceae > Musa > Musa acuminata. Next base: position 10,081,397 of record NC_088347.1, on the reverse strand, counting down.
GCTAGATGTTTTAATGATAATGTGTATCTTAATGGTTTCCGTATTGCTTTTGATTGAAAATACTTTATGAAATCATGCTTGATGAAATAATGCAATGATGCATAATGATCATGCTTAATGAATTTATTTTTTGAAATTATGTATGATGATTTGAAGTAATGATGATTTTTGGGTGATTTATGCCTTTTTGATCTTTGTCGTAATAAATTTTACACTTTTGGTTTTAAATATGATACATATTTTTATTTGAAATAAATGAAATAAATCACATGAATTGAAACATCTAAATAAAGGAAAATATTTTTCTTGAAAATTCTTTTTCTCTATCTTATTGATTTTGATGAATCTATTTGTATCATTTTTACGAATCTCTTGGACATTGAAAATGATTTTGATGATTTAAATTTGAATTTTTTATCCAAATAATGATCTTGATTTCTTGATATTTACAAATTAAAATTTATTATGAATCAAGATTTTTCATTAATCGTTCTCCTACGATTCTACTTTGGTATTAACTTAAGAGGGGATTTTCTAAATGAATCATGATTTTTCTTGTGAGTTCTTGAATTTATTACTTGAGATTTTTTTTAAATCAAGATCTCTTCTTTGTACTCCTACGATTTTTTCTCAATAACTTATTTAAAGAAGAGATTTACTATATGAATAATGTCTTTTGGTATTCAAGTGGTCTTATCTTTCATGACATGATTTCTTTGTATTTATGGCTTGTATGCCTTGAAATGATTGAAATATTTTACGCCATTATGTTCTTCCCTTATTCTTTCTTGTTTACAATGATAAAAGGGGAAGAAGTTATGATCATGCATGGTAAGATGTAATTTGATAAATTGATACCATCATGATGTGAAATATTTATGATTTGAAATAATGCATGCAATACTTATGCTTTTTATTATGATGATGTATGTGATGTATTGCATATGATGTCAATCATGATTAAGATTGTTTTGATTTGAATTCAAGGTTTATCTCAATTATGACATTTTGAAATAAGAATGACACTTTATTTTTGTCATAATTTAAAAATTGATTAATAACACTATTGTATTATTATTACCCTCTTTTTGCCATTGACAAAGGGGGAGAAAGAATTGATAGTGTGCACATCCCAAAAGAGAAGCAAAGATTGCTAACTTGTATATTTCAAGAAGCAAAATGTTAGGACTCTAGCTAGAAGAGTCCTAATTGAGAGGGACATTCATGTAAAACCTACCTAAGCCGACCCCTATTAAAGAGGTGAAGTGGCCGGCTAGGGTTAGGAGGTTATTTCTTAGAGAAAAATAAGGAGTTGTAAAGGAATAAGAGTCTTGAGTAGGAGTCCTATTAGGAGTTGGTTATAAGTAGGAGTCTTGAGTAGGAGTCCTATTAGGAGTTGGTTAGAAGTAGGAGTCTTAAGTAAGAGTCCTATTAGGAGTTAGGGTTTAGAAGCTTTATAAATAGTCATGTATTCCACCTCTTTTGATAGGCAATAGATAAATCTTTTCCGCAGCCTTTGAGTAGCAACTTGGAGGGAGGAACCCCTATAGAGTTCCAAGGAGGCCGATCCCCTAAAGAGATCAACCCCAAGTTTAGAATCTACGAGGGTTCTAACACAAAAGTTATCTACTTGAACATTTCAAATATTGCTAGCTTATATATTTTTTTAATGATGTAAAAATTATTGCTAGCTTGCATATAAAATGATGCAAGATTTTGCTATCTTGTGCTTTGCCAAGGAAACAAAATATTGCACTTCTCAAAAGAGAAGAAAGAAAATTACTAGCTTGTAAAAATGTAGAACTTGCTATCTTGAATATCACCAAGACTTGCTAAGAAGCAAAAGTGCTATCTTGCCTATCTCAAGAAGATACAAAACATGCTAAACTTGCACATTTAGCAAAATTTACAAACTTACAAAACTCAAAATTTTTGCTAGCTTGCATGATGATAAAAATGGAGATTATGTTTATTATGTCTAAACATGATGATAAAAACATGCTAAACTTACTCATCTAGCAAAATTTACAAACTTGTAAAACTCGATTTTTGCTAGCTTGCATGATGATAAAAATGGATATTATGTTTATTACGCAATAACTTGAAATTATGTCTAAACACTTAAAAGTTACACTTCTCCTTTTTGTTGATGACAAAGGGGGAGAAGTATGATAATGTTATGCATGATAACATATTGTAAATATTCATGATAAAATTTGTAATAACTTGAATTCAACTTAATTCTATCAATATGCCATATTGATAGGGGGAGTTAAGGTTAACTCCGTCATCAATTGGTTATCATCATTAAAAAGGGGAAGATTGTTAAATCTCAGATTTTGATGATGAAACCAATTGATAGTATTTATGATTTGATCTACGTTTTGAGTGATGCAGGATGCTTCGATCAGGGAGAGACAATTAAAGCAAGAAGAATCATGTTGGGTAGGAGAAAAACATGTCAGAAGATTGGACGTTGCGCCGAAGGATCGGTCGACGTATCAACAAAAGGCTTCTGGCCATGAGTTCGGGCATTGGGCCAAGAAGAACGGATATTGCACCAAGGATATGGAGTTACGAAGGTCAACTGGCCGATTGGGCAACAGGCCGCAAGAGAGGACGATGCGCCAAAGAATCGGATGAAGCGTCGATGGACCAATAACATGCCGGATAATATGATTCATACTTAGGAATAATTGTCTAGATCAAAGTATATTTTACATGAGCAGAATTAACTACGATAGTAAGGCATAAAGCAAAATGAAGTCTCGAAGTTAAGAACGTGATTTCGTTGGGAGTTTGAGAGTTCGACGGAAGTACGGACATTCGTTGGATGTTCTACCGGAATTAATCGAGAAGTCTAAGAGCTTGTCGAAAGAAGCTAATCGAAACTCGCCAAGAAGATCGTCGTGAAGTCTAGGAGCTTGCTAGGAGTCCATTGGAACATTGTTGAGAGATCGTCAGAAGTTCATCGGAAGATTGCCGAAAGCTCCCCGGAAGATACCTAGAGCTTGACCTCCTTCACCCTCTCCAAAGGATCTATAAGGAAACAAGGATATATGATCTCCCTAGGTAACATAATCTATTTTATACGTAGTTTTTCAATTTCACGGATTTTGCGTACCAATCTTCGCACGACGACGAACATCTCTTTGGGAATCTGGGATTTTGTTTTCTTGTTCTTTCGCTGCGCATGTGATGTTGCCCCCAAAGATTTTCCCCACAATGGTATCAGAGCTAGGTTGTTCGTGCGATAGATTGGTTTTAAACTACGTGTGTTGTTTTTTTGAGAAGCTTTTCACGTCAAAATCGTTGACGCAAAAGCGAAAAAAGGCAGCAATTGTAGCTGCCCTCGCTGCCATCGCAAATGGTAGCACTGCCATATGCATGCAGGCAGGCAGCCTACAGTAGCAGCCGCAAGGGCAGCGACGCTTGCGGCCATTGCTCTCGCATGGTGATGCGCCACAGGGCAGCGGCGCCTGTGGCCGCTGCTCTCGCAGGCAAAAACCCAACAAGGGTGGCTACCCAGCGAGGCAGCATCGCCTGCGGGCGCTACCTTGCGGGCAGAATCGCCCGCGGAGGGGATGACGCCCATAGGGGCGCCCGCCCGTGGAGGCAGCGGTGCCTGCGGGGCCGCCCAACTGCATGGGCGACACCGCCAGCAGGCTTTCCATTTGCAAGCGAGGGCAGCGAGCCTGCCCTCCATCGCACAACTCGCCGCCGGTAGGGTGGCAGAGGCGGCGGCAGCAGTAGTAGGGGAGGATGAGGACATTAGGGTTTTCTGGATAAAAGACAATTTTTTCTCTCGAAATTTGAGAAATTTTAGTTTCCTAGGAATTAAGAGATTCCCTATATGTCCCTGATTTCATAAAATACTAATTAATTAAAAAGTTTAGTTGATTATTATTTTTATTATTATCTAGTAGTCCTACATGATGATGATTATTTATACATGTGATGTATGATGTGTGGACGGATGATCATGGACCGTGTGATGTGTGTACTTATGATTATTATTATTGGGGTTTGCGAGCCTCCATTATATTTCTCGTTTATTGTCAAGCCTGCGTGCCTATGATTAAGTTGTAATCACATGAGGAGGCGCAGCGGGAGCGTGGATGCGATAGCGGGACCCACGAGACGAACGATCGCGATGCATGAAGATGCATCGAGATGTCGATGGAACCGACAAGGATGAGATGGACGATCACAAGGCATGGAGATGCACCGTTGCACACATAGATCTTGATGTGAGTGATTAGGCCTACTGGCTCGGGCCTAATCATATTAGGTTGTGGTCCATGATCATATGGTATGATTGCTTATACACATACTAGATATGTATATATATTTGCATGCGATGTAGATATATATTAAATATGTATATATGTGACATATCATATTAGGAGACCAAATCACAGAAACATCTCTCTCGATAATATTAAGTCGCTAAACATGAGGCAATTAGATTAACCCATGTGGCCTTCCATCGTTATAAGTAGGAACCGATTCCCGGTATAGGTTGAGTTGGTCGAGTTTCTCGAGACTCACATATATCGTGATTCGCTATCTTGCTTACGATATAGAGATGTCACCGGTGACCGGAGGACATGATATACTTGGTCGAGTCTCTCGAGGGTATATCATCAAATCAGACTCATCTTGTAACGAAGGTGTTGACTTAACCGAGCATCATGGTTGGTCGAGTCCCTCGAGACCATGGTGATTCAGAGGCCGAACAGGACGAGAATCACAAGGAGTTGTGATCGGCAAGAGTTGCCTACCTTTTAGGCTTAGTGTGATTAGTCGAGTCCCTCGAGGTTATACTAAGACGCTGATTGGATCATGATCCCCACTAGAAGTCTGTCAGAGACTTCCGTTTCACGTGCTGAGGGTGTCACGTGACTCGTTAGTAAAATAGTGGGAGCATATTAAGATAGAAGTCCATATCTTGATAGTTTATTTCTTGCAAAATCTACATGTTATTCATTTTTGTTGCATCTTTATTTTCAGAAAATGTCGCTTTCAAATCCCTTACGTGGCATACTTGATGTCAACCACCTCACTAGTCCAAATTATATGGAATGGCTCCGTAACTTCAGAATTGTTCTCACGGCGGAGAAAATTGTGTACGTCCTTGATATAGTGATGCCTACGCCCGAAGAAGGGGCAAGCGAGGATGAGATCGCTCGCTACGTGAAGTACATTGATGACTCCACTCTTGCTTAGTGCTATATGTTGGGCTCTATGACTCCTAAGTTATGGAGACAACATGAAAAGATGGATGTCAAATCCATTCTCTTACATGTCCGCAAATTGTTTGAGGAACAGGGAAGGACTCAGCGATATGAGATATCCAAGAGCCTCTTCCGCGCTAGGATGACTAAGGGGACACCGGTTCAGAATCATGTCCTAAAGATGATTGAGTGGATAGAGAAACTCATAGGTCTAGGAATGGTCCTAGAGGATAACTTGTGTGTGAATATTGTGCTTCAGTCCCTACCAGATTCCTTTTCACAGTTCATAATGAATTTTAATATGAACAAGCTTGAGGTGACTCTCCCAGAGCTTCTCAATATGTTGAGGGAGGTAGAGAGTACTATTAAGAAAGAGAAGCCAGTTCTCTACACTAGTGAGACCAAAAAGAAAAGGAAAGCAGAAAGGTCCCTTAAGAAGAGAAAGGGCAAGGGCAGACCAGGTAAAGCAAAGGTTGCTAAGAAAGACCCAGCAAAAGACAAAGGCCAGTGCTTCCACTGTGGTAAAGATGGGCACTAGAAGAGGAACTGCAAAGATTACCTTACAGAAAGGGCGAAACAAAAGCTTGATGAAGCTTCAGGTACATATCATGAATGTAAATGTGTCCAAGAGGAAACGAGATGAGATAAATAGTGCATACCTGTGGCATTGTAGGCTAGGTCATATCCATGAAAGAAGGATTCAAAAGTTGCTAAATGTGGATATCTAGATCCATTCGACTATGTGTCATATGCAACTTGCGAGCCTTGTCTTCATGGAAAATTGATCCAACTCTCAATTTAGTGGAACTGGAGAGAGAGCCACTGAGCTATTGGAACTCATACATAGTGATGTATGTGGACCCTGTTAGGATCGAGAGCACTAAGAGGGGGGGGGAGGGTGAATTAGTGCAGCGGAAAACTTTCTGCGATTAAAATTGAAAGCTGCGTTCGAACGATAAAAACAACTTCTGTATGAAAGTTGATACTAAGCAAGGTTAAAGTCAAACTATGCAGGCAGTTTGCAGCTATGATGAAAACCAGAATATCGGCGCAAACTGAAATCCGACGTTCGTACGAAGAAACTGATTTACGTCTAAATGCTGATTCGTAAATCACTTGATTAGATAAGACGCAGTTTAAGCAGGAGTATAAAGGCAGTGTGCAGTTATGGTAAAGCTCAAAACGTAAACGCAATCTGCAATATGATGATCATACGAAAAAGCATATTTACGTCTAAACGCAGATTTATGTCTAAACGCAGATTTACGTCTGAACCTTGAAACTCGTTCGTAAAATCGCAGAGGGCAGTAAGCTATTGAGAAGTTTGCAGTGAAGGTAAAATGCTCAAAGGAAATGCAAACCGAGATTTAGAGTGGTTCAGTCAATCTTGACCTACTCCACTTTTGGCTTCCTCCACCGACGAGGTCACCGACGTCAACTAGAGGCCTTCCTTCAATAGGCGAAGGCCAACCACCCTCTTACAGATTCACTCCTTTTGACGGGCTTAGGAGACAACCCTTACAGAAGTTTTCTCTCCTCTCTTTACAACTCAAACTTTGAAGAACAAAAAGAGGAGAACTAGCAGTTTTGAGCTCTAAGAACCACAGAAAGACAACAAGATTTCGAGTGTGTGTTGTGTGCTTTCAGTGCTGAATGGGTGGGGTATTTATAGGCCCCAACCCAGTTCAAATTTGGAGCTCAAATCTGTCAATTCCCAGAATTCCGGGATCAGGCGGTTGCACCTCCTGACTGGGGCGGTTGCACTGCCTGGTAGAGCTCGAAGACTGAGCCTCTGGGCGGTGCCACCTTTGTCAGGGGCGATTGCACCTCTCTGCCAGAGCTCGAAGACTGAGCTCGGGCGGTTGCACCTCCTGACTGAGGCGGTTGCACCGCCTGGCAGAGCTAGAAGACTGAGCTCAGGCGGTGCCACCTCCTATCAGGAGAGGTTGCACTGCCTAGTCTCGCTCGGAGATTCAGCCTAGGCGGTTGCACCTCCTGGCTGGGGCAGTTGCACCGCCCAGTCTCGCTTGGAGACTGCCTCCTAGGCGGTGCTACCTCCTACCCTGGCGGTGCTACCTCCTAGCACTATTTCAGGTCCGAATGGGTTGATCCATTCGGCTTAATTTGGGTCTTTCAGGGGCCCGATTGCCCCAAGATTAAGTTAATGGGATCACCTCCCATTTTTAAGTTAATCATTGTGCTAACTACGATTATTTCCTAAGACATTTACTGCAACTTGCTCCGGTACGTCAATCGCTTCTTTCGGCAAACTTCCATCGATCATCCGATGAACCCTCGGTGATGCTCCTGCGGACTTCCGGCAAACTCCTGGACTTACGACGATCCACTTGGCGAGTTCCGACGAGCTTCTTTGGCAAGCTCCTGGACTTCTCGGATTTGTGCCCGCAGAACCTCCGACGACCGTCCGAACTTCCGTAGAACTCTCGAACTCCCAACGTGATCATTGTCTTGACTCCGGCGCAACTCCTGCTACATGTCTTTCTTCCATCGTAGCTAATCCTGCACACTCAAAAAAAAAACTTTGATCGAGACAATTCATCCTAAGCAATTAACCAAGTTGTTCGGCATATCATTAGTCCCTCGACGTTTCGTCCGATTCTTCGGCGTATCGTCCTTTCCTACAGCCTATTGCCCAATCGGCCAGTTGACTCCGCAACTCCAATATCCTTAGCACAATACCCGCTCTTCTTGGCCCAATGCCCGAGTCCACTACCCGAAGGCTTCTGTCGATACGTCGACCGATCCAATGTCCCGACGTCCAATCTTCTAACATGTTCCTCTGGCACAACATGATTTTCCTTCTTTAATTGTCTTATCCTGATCGAAGCATCCTGCGTCGCTCAAAATGCAGATTAAATCATAAACATATATCAAGTGGTTTCATCATCAAAATACGAGATTCAACAATCTCCACCTTTTTGATGATGACAACCACCTGATGACGGAGTTAACCTTAACTCCCGAAGTTTAAACAAACTCCCCCTATCAATATGCCATATTGATAGAAACTCTTAGATTCAAAAATCTAAGCAACATGTCATAATAATCGGAGTTAACCTTAACTCCCAGAGTTAAACAAACTCCCCCTATCAATATGCCATATTGATAGAAACTCTTGGATTAAAAAATCCAAGCAACATGTCATCATAAACTTATGCATAACATGTCATGTCATCAACATACTTCTCCCCCTTTGTCATCAACAAAAAGGAGAAGTACCACAATCAAGTGTTTGTGATATAAGTTTAACTCATTGCATGAAAAACATAATATCTATTGTTATCATCATGCAAGTTTGCTATCATCAAATGGTAAGATATCAACATGTAAAATTGCGATTCAAGTTCTTGACATGATATGACATTCATAGCACCTATTTATATGAATGCTGCTTTTGATATCTCATCATAATATGGCATTCATAACATCTATTCATATTCTTCAAATATGGCACTCATAGTATCAATTTATATATTTCTCCCCCTTTGTCATCAACAACAAGGAGAACGATATAAGCAAATTTTAATTATAAGTGTGATGCCATAAGTTGGTTCATGTCATTTTCCAACAATGAGTGATAGGGTACCAATTATGCAAACATCTCGAGGAAAACATGACATGGAGATAGCTTTTATTGCTTCTTCCTTTTTATTTGTTATCTTTTTACATGAAGGAGGAAAGCCATATGTGAAGTTCAAATCGATAAGATATTAAAGCACACTTCATTTTTGTAAGGATTAAGATATGTAAGTGAGTCAAATCCTTGTATGTAAAAATATCTTCCTTTTATAAGAGGGAATCATCAAATATGTTTTTCAAAAAATATTTTTCACATGATAAGTGCATTTGCTAGATGATTCCATATGTCAAAAATCAATGATGTGAATTAAACTTGATAGGACATATGCTTGTTAAGTTCGGAAGAGGATAATGTATCAAGAAAATCCAATTGTTAGGATCAAGAAAATCCGAAAATGAAATTTGACACTCTCATACATTCGGACAGGGTTTTACTAGAGATATTCAATTACAATCATGAAGGTAAAACATACTTATTATCATGGAAATTTTTGTATTCAAGCACATAATTTCCAACATGTAATCATGGCAAGTAATTGTGTAAAATTATTATGGCAATCAAGTGATTTGATCATTCAATCAAAAAAGTCTGAAAAATAATTTAAACACGTTTAATCATTCAGACATATTTTTGTCATAGTTTTTCAAATATAATCATGAAGATAAGGCATGCTCATCATCATCGTAGTATGATAGCAAGTTTACCATATACAAGCTAGCAAAAAATTTCTACATTTTAAGGCCCGCAAGCTAGCAATTTTGAGATGTTCAAGAAACCAACTCTTGCTTCTTGAAATATAAGTTTTGCTAGATGTGCAAGTTAACTTTTTGCTTCTTGAGATAGGCAAGATAGCATTCCTTGGTGATGTTCAATATAGCTAAGTTCTATATCATGCAAGCTAGTGAATTTTATAACATTTTAGAACATGCATAATCACCAAAGCATCATAAATTTTAATGATGTGCAAAATTACAAATTTTGCATGATTGCATTTGTGTGTCTTGAGATTTGCAAGAGCACTTCTTGGTGATGTTCAAGATAGCAATTTATTCTCTTTTGAGAAGTGCAATTTTTGTTTTCTTTTTGAATTGTGCAAGCTAGCTGTCTCCCCTTTTGTCATTGTCAAAAAGAAGGGAAAAACCCTTTTCATCAATTTTTAAATCATGACAAAGGTTAGTATCAATCTCATTTGTGTATCATTATATTTTCAAATTAAAACATGCACATTTTCAAAACATATAAACTCATTATTATATGCATGATTCCAAATCATCATTCATATTATTTCAATCATTGTTTCACTCATCACTATAGCTTATCATGCATAATATGTAAAACCATCTAATCATGATACACATCATACATTATCATAATAAAAAAAATAATATCTCATGCATTCATATCATCACTTTAGGAATATTGAAAAGAAATAATTGGGTGATGAGATAAATATTTCATGAACACAAAGAATTGCATAAAAATCATATCATGAATACAAGGAATACAAGTCACAATCATTCAAGAGAAAAATCATCATTCATTTTCAATTCTTTCAATTTGATAAATCAAGATCATGATTTTGATAAAACTCATTTCAAATTTAAATCATCAAAATCATTTTTATGGCTCAGAAAATTTATAACATAAATAGATTCATGATTTCATTGATAATATATTTTTCCCCTTTTTAAGTGTTTCATTTTAAGTGGTCGATTTCATGTTAGCATGCCTTTTCATGCATCAATTTTTTAAAGCCACTGTTATTATCATGAAAATCGATAATCCATAAATATCAAGAATCATCATACATAATTTCAAAAATATATACTCATTAATCATAACTTCAAATTAAACATGATTTCATATACTCAAAAATCGAGAAATAACAATTGAAATCAACATGATACACATTATTACTTCTCAACCACATATAGCATGATTTCACAATTTTTTGTATTTTCATTATAAAATTATTAAACATGTAATTTTCAAGAAAATTAAATAAAAAAGAAAAATGTATTATGAAAAGCATTATGTAATTTCAAAGTAAATTAAAGGTATTTTAATTACCTCAGCGTCGAAAGGCGTAAAGGCGTAGTTTGCCACATCGCCATTGTTGATTTTCTCCTTGTTTTCGGAGGAGCTCGATTCATCCCAATTTTTGTTCTTCTTCTTGCGTTCAAAGCAAGTAGTTCTGTTCTTTTTACTTTTTAATTTTTGTTTCATTTGTTGTTCAAGTTCACCATCACTTGAGCTTATGCTCAAGTGGTCTTCAAATGTTCTATGTCCCAAATCCTTCCTGTTCTTTGGAAGGTGGTTCTCAAGTTCTTCACGTGCATTGCACGCCATTTCATATGTGATCAATGAACCAATTAGTTCTTCAAGTGGAAAAATATTTAAATCTTTTGTTTCTTGTAAAGCCGTTACTTTTGAATCCCACTTCTTAGAAAGAGAACGCAAAATCTTGTTCATAAGTTCAGAATTCGAAAAACATTTGCCAAGAGCTCTTAAACCATTGACGACATCCGTAAAACGGGTGTACATGTCACCAATGGTTTCGCTTGGCTTCATTTGAAAAAGCTCGAAATCATGTAGTAAAATATTAACTTTCGAGTCTTTGACTCTACTAGTTCTCTCGTGTGTGATTTCAAAAGTGCACCAAATATCGAAAGTCGTTTCGCACAAAGAAACCCGATTGAACTTATTTTTGTCCAAAGCGCAAAATAAGGCATTTATAGCCTTTGTGTTTAAAGAAAAATGCTTCTTTTCTAAATCCGACCATTCGATCATTGGAAGAGATGACTTCGAAAAACCATTTTCGACAAGATTCGAAAGTTCAACATCCATAAAAATAAGAAAGATCCTCATTCGGGTCTTCCAATAGGTGTAGTCCAATCCGTTAAACAACGGTGGACGAAAAACCGAAAAGCCCTCTTGAAAGCCATGAAGAGCCATTTCTCTCGGGTGTAAGTCCGAAATGAGAAATAACGGGCTCTGATACCAATTGTTAGGATCGAGAGCACTAAGAGGGGGGGGGGGGTGAATTAGTGCAGCGGAAAACTTTCTGCGATTAAAATCGAAAGATGCGTTCGAACGATAAAAACAACTTCTGTGTGAAAGTTGATACTAAGCAAGGTTAAAGTCAAACTATGCAGGCAGTTTGCTGCTATGATGAAAACCAGAATATCAGCACAAACTGAAATCTGACGTTCATACGAAGAAACTGATTTACGTCTAAATGCTGATTCGTAAATCACTTGATTAGATAAGACGTAGTTTAAGCAGGAGTATAAAGGCAGTGTGCAGATATGGTAAAGCTCAAAACGTAAACGCAATCTGTAATATGATGATCATACGAAAAAGCAGATTTACGTCTAAACGCAGATTTACGTCTGAACCTTGAAACTCGTTTGTAAAATCGCAGAGGGCAGTAAGCTATTGAGAAGTTTGCAGTGAAGGTAAAATGCTCAAAGGAAATGCAAACCGAGATTTAGAGTGGTTCGGTCAATCTTGACCTACTCCACTTTTGGCTTCCTCCACCGACGAGGTCACCGACGTCAACTAGAGGCCTTCCTTCAATAGGCGAAGGCCAACCACCCTCTTACAGATTCACTCCTTTTGACGGGCTTAGGAGACAACCCTTACAGAAGTTTTCTCTCCTCTCTTTACAACTCAAACTTTGAAGAAAAAAAAGAGGAGAACTAGCAGTTTTGAGCTCTAAGAACCACAGAAAGCAGCAAGATTTCGAGTGTGTGTTGTGTGCTTACGACGATCCACTTGGCGAGTTCCGACGAGCTTCTTTGGCAAGCTCCTGGACTTCTCGGATTTGTTCCCGCAGAACCTCCGACGACCGTCCGAACTTCCGTAGAACTCTCGAACTCCCAACGTAATCATTGTCTTGACTCCGGCGCAACTCCCGCTGCATGTCTTTTTTCTATCGTAGTTAATCCTGCACACTCAAAACAAAAACTTCGATCGAGACAGTTAATCCTAAGCAATTAACCAAGTAGTCCGGCATGTCATTGGTCCCTCGACGCTTCGTCTGATTCTTCGGCGCATCGTCCTTTCCTGCAGCCTATTGCCCAATCGGCCAGTTGACTCCGCAACTCCAATATCCTTGGCACAATACCCGCTCTTCTTGGCCCGATGCCCGAGTCCACGGCCCGAAGCCTTCTGTCGATACGTCGACCGATCCACTGTCCCGACGTCCAATCTTCTGACATGTTCCTCCGGCACAACATGATTTTCCTGCTTTAATTATCTCATCCTGATCGAAGCATCCTGCGTCACTCAAAACACAGATTAAATCATAAACATATATCAAGTGGTTTCATCATCAAAATACGAGATTCAACAATCTCCCCCTTTTTGATGATGACAACCACCTGATGACGGAGTTAACCTTAACTCCCGAAGTTTAAACAAACTCCCCCTATCAATATGCCATATTGATAGAAACTCTTAGATTCAAAAATCTAAGCAACATGTCATCATAATCGGAGTTAACCTTAACTCCCAGAGTTTAAACAAACTCCCCCTATCAATATGCCATATTGATAGAAACTCTTGGATTAAAAAATCCAAGCAACATGTCATCATAAACTTATGCATAACATGTCATGTAATCAACAATACTTCTCCCCCTTTGTCATCAACAAAAAGGAAAGTACCACAATCAAGTGTTTGTGATATAAGTTTAACTCATTGCATGAAAAACATAATATCTATTGTTATCATCATGCAAGTTTGCTATCATCAAATGGTAAGATATCAACATGTAAAATTGCGATTCAAGTTCTTGACATGACATGACATTCATAGCACCTATTCATATGAATACTGCTTTTGATATCTCATCATAATATGGCATTCATAACATCTATTTATATTCTTCAAATATGGCACTCAAAGTATCAATTTATATATTTCTCACCCTTTGTCATCAACAACAAGGAGAACGATATAAGCAAATTTTAAATATAAGTGCGATGCCATAAGTTAGTTCATGTCATTTTCCAACAGTGAGTTATAGGGTACCAATTATGCAAACATCTCGAGGAAAACATGACATGGAGATAGCTTTTATTGCTTCTTCCTTTTTATTTGTTATCTTTTTACATGAAGGAGGAAAGCCATATGTGACATTTAAATCGATAAGATATTAAAGCACACTTCATTTTTGCAAGGATTAAGATATGTAAGTGAGTCAAATCCTTGTATGTAAAAATATCTTCCTTTTATAAGAGGGAATCATCAAATATGTTTTTCAAAAAATATTTTTCACATGATAAGTGCATTTGCTAGATGATTCCATATGTCAAAAATCAATGATGTGAATTACACTTGATATGACATATGCTTGTTAAGTTCAGAAGAGGATAATGTATCAAGAAAATCCAATTGTTAGGATCAAGAAAATCCGAAAATGAAATTTGACACTCTCATACATTCGGACAGGGTTTTACTAGAGATATTCAATTACAATCATGAAGGTAAAACATGCTTATTATCATGAAAATTTTTGTATTCAAGCACATAATTTCCAACATGTAATCATGGCAAGTAATTGTGTAAAATTATTATGGCAATCAAGTGATTTGATCATTCAATCAAAAAAGTCCGAAAAATAATTTAAACACGTTTAATCATTTGGACATATTTTTATCATAGTTTTTCAAATATAATCATGAAGATAAGGCATGCTCATCATCATCGTAGTATGATAGCAAGTTTACCATATACAAGCTAGCAAAAAATTTCTACATTTTAAGGCCCGCAAGCTAGCAATTTTGAGATGTTCAAGAAACCAACTCTTGCTTCTTGAAATATAAGTTTTGCTAGATGTGCAAGTTAACTTTTTGCTTCTTGAGATAGGCAAGATAGCATTCCTTGGTGATGTTCAATATAGCTAAGTTCTACATCATGCAAGCTAGTGAATTTTATAACATTTTAGAACATGCATAATCACCAAAGCATCATAAATTTTAATGATGTGCATAATTACAAATTTTGCAAGATTGCATTTGTGTGTATTGAGATTTGCAAGATAGCACTTCTTGGTGATGTTAAAGATAGCAATTTCTTCTCTTTTGAGAAGTGCAATTTCTGCTTTCTTTTTGAATTGTGCAAGCTAGCAGTTATCTCCCCTTTTGTCATTGTAAAAAAGAAGGGAAAAACCCTTTTCATCAATTTTTAAATCATGACAAAGGTTAGTATCAATATCATTTGTGCATCTTTATATTTTCAAATTAAAACATGCACATTTTTAAAACATATAAACTCATTATTATATGCATGATTACAAATCATCATTCATATTATTTCAATCATTGTTTCACTCATCACTATAGCTTATCATGCATAATATGTAAAACCATCTAACATGATATAAATATTTATTTATTTAATTTTTTTTTTAAGCATTCATGATACACATCATACATTATCATAATAAAAAACATATGCATCATTTCAAATCATAAATATTTCAAATCATCATGGTATTAATTTGTCACATTGCATCCTACTATGCATGAGCGAAACTTCTCATTTGCATACATCAACATAAATTCATGAATATCTCATGCATTCATATCAACACTTGAGGAATATTGAAAAGAAATAATTGGGTGATGAGATAAATATTTCGTGAATACAAAGAATTGCATAAAAATCATATCATGAATACAAGGAATACAAGTCACAATCATTCAAGAGAAAAATCATCATTCATTTTCAATTCATTCAAATTGATTAATCAAGATCATGATTTTGATAAAACTCATTTCAAATTTAAATCATCAAAATCATTTTTATGGCTCACAAAATTTATAACATAAATAGATTCATGATTTCATTGATAATATATTTTCTCCCTTTTTAAGTGTTTCATTTTAAGTGGTCGATTTCATGTTAGCATGCCTTTTTATGCATCAATTTTTTAAAGCCACTGTTATTATCATGAAAATCGATAATCCATAAATATCAAGAATCATCATACATAATTTCAAAAATATATACTCATTAATCATAACTTCAAATTAAACATGATTTCATATACTCAAAAATCGAGAAATAACAATGGAAATCAATATGATACACATTATTACTTCTCAACCACATATAGCATGATTTCACAATTTTATGTATTTTCATTATAAAATTATTAAACATGTAATTTTCAAGAAAATTAAATAAAAAAGAAAAATGCATTATGAAAAGCATTATGTAATTTCAAAGTAAATTAAAGGTATTTTGATTACCTCAGCGTCGAAAGGCGTAAAGGCGTAGTTTGCCACCTCGCCTTTGTTGATTTTCTCCTCATTTTCAGAGGAGCTCGATTCATCCCAATTTTTGTTCTTCTTCTTGCGTTCAAAGCAAGTAGTTCCGTTCTTTTTACTTTTTAATTTTTGTTTCATTTGTTGTTCAAGTTCACCATCACTTGAGCTTATGCTCAAGTGGTCTTCAAATGTTCTATGTCCCAAATCCTTCCTGTTCTTTGGAAGGTGGTTCACAAGTTTTTCACGTTCATTGCACGACATTTCATATGTGATCAATGAACCAATTAGTTCTTCAAGTGGAAAAATATTTAAATCTTTTGTTTCTTGTAAAGCCGTTACTTTTGAATCCCACTTCTTAGAAAGAGAACGCAAAATCTTGTTCATAAGTTCAGAATTCGAAAAACATTTGCCAAGAGCTCTTAAACCATTGACGACATCCGTAAAACGGGTGTACATGTCACCAATGGTTTCGCTTGGCTTCATTTGAAAAAGCTCGAAATCATGCAGTAAAATATTAACTTTCGAGGCTTTGACTCTACTAGTTTCCTCGTGTGTGATTTCAAGAGTGCGCCAAATATCGAAAGTCGTTTCGCACAAAGAAACCTGATTGAACTTATTTTTGTCCAAAGCGCAAAATAAGGCATTCATAGCCTTTGCGTTTAAAGAAAAATGCTTCTTTTCTAAATCCAACCATTCGATCATTGGAAGAGATGACTTCAAAAAACCATTTTCGACAAGATTCCAAAGTTCAACATCCATAGAAATAAGAAAGATCCTTATTCGGGTCTTCCAATATGTGTAGTCCAATCCGTTAAACAACGGTGGACGAAAAACCGAAAAGCCCTCTTGAATGCCATGAAGAGCCATTTCTCTCGGGTGTAAGTCCTAAATGAGAAATACCGGACTCTGATACCAATTGTTAGGATCGAGAGCACTAAGAGGGGGGGGGTGAATTAGTGCAGCGGAAAACTTTCTGCGATTAAAATCGAAAGCTACGTTCGAACGATAAAAACAACTTCTGTATGAAAGTTGATACTAAGCAAGGTTAAAGTCAAACTATGCAGGCAGTTTGCAGCTATGATGAAAACCAGAATATCGGCGCAAACTGAAATCTGACGTTCGTATGAAGAAACTGATTTACGTCTCAATGTTGATTCGTAAATCACTTGATTAGATAAGACACAGTTTAAGCAGGAGTATAAAGGCAATGTGCAGTTATAGTAAAACTCAAAACGTAAACGCAATATGCAATATGATGATCATACGAAAAAGCAGATTTACGTCTAAACGCATATTTACGTATAAACGCAGATTTACGTCTGAACCTTGAAACTCGTTCGTAAAATCGCAGAGGGCAGTAAGCAATTGAGAAGTTTGCAGTGAAGGTAAAATGCTCAAAGGAAATGCAAACCGAGATTTAGAGTGGTTTGGTCAATCTTGACCTACTCCACTTTTGGCTTCCTCCACCGACGAGGTCACCAACGTCAACTAGAGGCCTTCCTTCAAAAGGCGAAGGCCAACCACTCTCTTACAGATTCACTCCTTTTAACGGGCTTAGGAGACAATCCTTACAGAAGTTTTCTCTCCTCTCTTTACAACTCAAACTTTGAAGAACAGAAAGAGGAGAACTAGTAGTTTTGAGCTCTAAGAACCACAGAAAGACAGCAAGATTTCGAGTGTGTGTTGTGTGCTTTCTGTGCTAAATGGGTGGGGTATTTATAGGCCCCAACCCAGTTCAAATTTGGAGCTCAAATCTTTCAATTCCCGGAATTCCGGGATCAGGCGGTTGCACCTCCTGACTAGGGTGGTTGCACCGCCTGGCAGAGCTCGAAGACTGAGCCTCTGGGCGGTGCCACCTCTGTCAGGGGCGGTTGCACCTCTCTGCCAGAGCTCGAAGACTGAGCTTGGGCGGTTGCACCTCCTGACTAAGGTGGTTGCACCGCCTGGCAGAGCTCGAAGACTGAGCTCAAGCGGTGCCACCTCCTGTTAGGAGAGGTTGCACCGCCCAGTCTCGCTCGGAGACTGAGCCCAGGCGGTTGCACCTCCTGGCTGGGGCGGTTGCACCGCCCAGTCTCGCTTGGAGATTGCCTCCTGGGCGGTGCTACCTCCTACCCTGGCGGTGCTACCTCCTAGCACTATTTCAGGTCCGAATGGGTTGATCCATTCGGCCTAATTTGGGTCTTTCAGGGGCCCGATTGCCCCAAGATTAAGTTAATGGGATCACCTTCCATTTCTAACTTAATCATTGTGCTAACTACGATTATTTCCTAAGACATTTACTACAACTTGCTCCGGTACGTCAATCGCTTCTTCCGGCGAGCTTCCGGCGAACTTCCGTCGATCATCCGATGAACCCTCGATGATGCTCCTACGGACTTCCGGCAAACTCCTGGACTTACGACGATCCACTTGGCGAGTTCCGACAAGCTTCTTTGGCAAGCTCCTGGACTTCTCGGATTTGTTCCCGTAGAACCTCCGACGACCGTCCGAACTTCCGTAGAACTCTCGAACTCCCAACGTGATCATTGTCTTGACTCCGGCGCAACTCCTGCTGCATGTCTTTCTTCCATCGTAGTTAATCCTGCACACTCAAAACAAAAACTTCGATCGAGGCAATTAATCCTAAGCAATTAACCAAGTTGTCCAGCATGTCATTGGTCCCTCGACGCTTCGTCCGATTCTTCGGCGCATCGTCCTTTCCTGCAACCTATTGCCTAATCGGCCAGTTGACTCCGCAACTCCAATATCCTTAGCATAATACCCACTCTTCTTGGCCCGATGCCCGAGTCCACGGCCCGAAGCCTTCTATTGATACGTCGACCGATCCACTATCCCGACGTCCAATCTTCTAACATGTTCCTTCGGCACAACATGATTTTCCTGCTTTAATTGTCTCATCCTGATCGAAGCATCCTACGTCACTCAAAACGCAGATTAAATCATAAACATATGTCAAGTGGTTTCATCATCAAAATACGAGATTCAACAGACCCATGTCAACTCATGCTATTGGTGGTTACTCCTACTTCATTACCTTTACTGATGATTTCTCATGGTATGGATACGTGTACATAATGAAGTACAAGTCCAAGGCCTTTAAGAAATTCAGAAAGTATAAGAATGAGGTGGAGATCTAGACTGGAAAGAGTATCAAGACTCTTCGATCAGATCGAGGATGTGAGTACTTAAGTACAGAGTATACTCAGTTCCTTAAGGACCTTGGGATATTATCCCAATGGACACCTCTTTATACACCTCAGCTCAATGGTGTCTCTAAAAGGAGAAATCATATGCTATTAGATATGGTACGGTCCATGATGAGTTTCACTGACCTATCCATCTCATTCTAGGGATATGCCCTAGAAATCGCAGCTTACCTTCTGAACATAGTTCCAACTAAGTCAATAGTGTCTACAGCATATGAGATATGTAAAGGGAAGAAGCCTGATATTAAGGTTGTTAAGATTTGGAGCTGCCCTGCCAACGTTAAAAGACACAACCCCGATAAGTAAGAATCAAGGATAAAGCGATGCAAATTTGTGGGATACCCCAAGGAAACTTGTGGATATTATTTCTATTATCTCGAGGAGGCTATTATGAGTATAGACTCCGGGAAGTGACAAGAAGCCATGAATTCTGAGATGGATTCTATATACTCCAACAAGGTTTGGAACCTAGTTGATGCGCCTGAAGGTATTGTACCCATCAGTTGCAAGTGGATTTTTAAGAAAAAGATCGGAGTAGATGGAACGGTAGAGACCTATAAAGCAAGGCTAGTGGCTAAGGGGTATCGTCAAAGGCAAGGTGTTGACTACGACGAAACCTTCTCACCCATAGCAATGCTAAAATTCATTAGAATTCTATTGGCTATTGCAGCACACTATGATTATGAGATCTGGCAGATGGATGTGAAAATTGCATTTCTCAATGGGAACCTCGAGGAGGAGGTGTATATGATGCAACCTGAGGGATTCGTGTCCAAGAACTGCCTAAATAAGGTTTGTAGGTTGCTTAGATCCATTTATGGACTAAAGCAAGCTTCTCGAAGTTGGAACATAAGATTTGATGAGGTAATCAGATCTTATGACTTCGTTAAGAATGAAGATGAGCCTTGCTTGTATAAGAAGGTAAATGGGAGCGCTATTACCTTTTTTGGTGTTATATGTGGATGACATCCTGATTATTGGGAACGACGTAAGAATGCTATCCATAGTAAAGGCTTGGTTATCTAGACACTTCTCTATGAAGGACTTAGGGGAAGCATCCTATATCTTGAGGATTAGAATCTATAGAGGATGCTTGGCTTGTCCCAGTCCAGGTACATAAAAACCATTGTCAAAAGGTTTGACATGGAAAATTCCAAGAGAGGTCTCATACCGATGAGACATGGGATATCGCTTTTTACGAGTATGTCCCCAAAGACTCCAGAAGAAAGGGCGAACATGGATATGATACCTTATGCCTTAGCAATAAGATCTATTATGTATGGCATGCTATGTACTAGGCCTGATATAACACATGCTCTGAGTGTCATGAGCAAGTATCAGGTGGATCTAGGCTTGAAGCATTGGAAAGTAGTCAAGTGTATCCTTAAGTATTTGAGAAGGACTAAGGATCTTTTACTAGTATATGGAGGTAATAGCCTTAAGGTTGAAGGCTACACAGACTCAAGTTTTCAATCTGATGTCGATGATAGCAAGTCAAATTCGGGGTATATGTACACCTTGAATGGAGGAGAAGTGTGCTAGAAGAGTTTCAAGCAAGATTCTACTACTAACTCGACCACAAAGGCGGAGTACAGTGCTGTATCAGATGCAGCAAAGGAGGGAGTCTGGTTGACGAAGTTCATTACAGATTTGGGAGTCGTACCGGGTAGCGAGGAGTCGATCTCCTTATATTGCGACAACAACGGAGCGATTGCTCAAGCGAAAGAACCTAGGTCTCATCAGAAATCTAAGCATGTTTTGAGGAGGTTCTACCTTATCAGATAGATCGTAACTCGAGGAGATGTAGTAGTGGAAAGAGTTCTATCCGAAGATAACATTGCAGATCCACTTACAAAGCCGTTGTCTCATATTGTCTTTGAGCGTCACAAGGGTCTGATGGGGATCAGACACATAGGTGATTGGCTTTAGGTCAAGTGGAAGATAGCTAGTCATAGGTGCCCAACAAGCCAATCACGTGAGTGATGGCACATATGACTTGATACAAAACTTTTTTTGCTTATTATATTTTGGCATATATCACTTTTAACTATTGCATATATGTATATATATATTGTGATGTCCTTGAATTTGTGCAATGGGAATCGGATCATGATGAGATCACGAAAATGAGATCGATTCACCTTTAAACACATATCCTAAATAATCCTGGTCATAGGTTACTCGAGAGGGACGTCGTGATAACCGGACACATTGGTGTGCTGTATACCCGTCCATATGATGGATGCAGCGGGTCTCATTGAAGAATGAGTTCACTGATTGATATGCTTACGGAATGCTGGATGGTTGATGATGCCTTATTGTTAGACAGCGATTCCGTAGTCCTAGTGGTATATCTGGTCCTTAGACTTGAGATACCAAGGATGTCCTGTATGAGTGCTCCACTCTTTGATACTAGACTTATAGGTTTGGTTGTCCCAGATCTAATACAGCTGGTCATTGGGAGTGGTAGTCGACCTTACGAGGGCTATTGAGTGTCGATAGAGGATCATCCACTCTCGGTGTCATGAGAGGAATATCCCATGTGTTCTTGCTCAGACAAATCCTTGGCCAGGGTCATTCGGGTTGAGAGAGAAAGAGTTCTCCGGGAGAATCCGATTAGAGTGAGACTCGAGTAGAAACCGTATGGGTCTAACAGCACCATGCTCGATATATGATCTCTGGGATATTCGATGGATGAGGGACTATAGGTACACGGTAACTGAGGATAGACAGGTCTAATGGATTAGATTCCCCTGTATCGTTTGGGGACTACGGCGTAGTGGCCTAGTACGTCCGTAGTCGATGAGTCAAGTGAATTATTACAGAGATAATAATTCACTGAGTTAGACGGAGTTCTGATAGGTATGACTAACGGCCAGCTCGATATTGGGCCTAGAGGGTCACACACATATGGTAGGCATTGCGATGAGTAGAGGTTCGGATATGAGATATCTGACGGAGCCCTTGTCTTATTGGATATCCAATAAGCCCTTGAATTATTGGATCCCATGGACAAGATCCAATAAGAGCCCATGAGAGATTATTGGATAGAGATCCACTCATCTAAAAGGCTTAGGTTATTAGATGCAGATCCAATACCCACTAGGCGAGGATCCATTAGAGTTTGATAGGGGACCTCTATAAATAGGAGGGATTCAGAGTCTCATAGGCTAGAGCCTTTGCTTGCCTCTCCTATTCTCCTTCCCCTCTCCACCTCAGAGCAGGCCTGGAGTTTTGAGGAGCGTTGTCGTAGCCCTGTTGTGTGGATCATCGCTAAAGAGGAGGACGTTTGACCTCCTTCACCCTCTCCTAAGGATCTGCAAGGAAACAGGGATATACGATCTCCCTAGGTAACACAATCTATTCTATACGTAGTTTTTCAGTTTCGTAGATTTTGCGCACCAATCTTCGCACGACGACGAACATCTCTTTGGGAATCGGGGATTTTGTTTTCTTGTTCTTCCGCTGCGTATGTGATGTCGCCCCCAAAGATTTTTCCAACACTCTCCTGAGCCTGCAAAAAGAGGATAGAGTTATAAGAAGGAGGTTGATCTTCGCTTATTAAAAAAAGATCATTAGTGGATACCAGTGGCCTCAACGGAAGAGGAATCGGTGGAGTGGATATAGGTCACGACGATCAAACAACTATAACTCGGTTTGCATTTACTTCTTACAATTTACATTTATTGCAAACCGCCCTTTGTTTACTCTCACTACTCTACTTCCTCATTACATGCTTACGTAAGTGTCTTTAAGTTAGCAACAAGTCATGCTTATTTTTTAATAATTTATATTTTCTATTAATTATTTTACATTCATCAAATAAGTCATGGAAGATATTTAATAATTCATCAAATGATAAATCTGCATCAATTAAATTTGTTACCTCTTCTCCGATTGCCATTAAGGCGTAATGAGCAACTTGCTTGGTGTTGGACTCCTCTTCTTCGGACGCGCTCGAGTCATCCCACGTTGCTTTGAGCGCCTTCTTCTTTGATGTTCTCTTCTTGGCTTGGGGACAATCACTTTTGTAGTGTCCCGGCTTTTTGCATTCGTAACAAATCACTTGGTTCTTTTTGGGTTCAAGTTTATCTTTTGTGTCATTTTTAAACTTGTTTCTCTTAATGAATTTTTTGAATTTCATTGTTAGAAGTGCCAAGTCATCGTCACAGTTCTCATCACTTGAGTTTTCTCTCAAGTGGTCATCTAAAATTCTAAGTGTCATATCCTTCCTGTTCTTTGGAAAGATGTCTTCTTGCTCTTCATGAGCCTTGCAAGTCATTTCATAGGTCATTAATGACCCGATTAGTTCTTCAAGAGGGAAGTTGTTTAAATCTTTAGGCTCTTGAATAGCAGTGACTTTAGGGTCCCAACTCTTAGGAAGGGATCTTAGAATCTTATTTACGAGCTCAAAATCCGAAAAACTTTTGCCGAGTCCTTTTAGACCATTGACGACATCCGTGAAACAGGTGTACATGTCGCCAATAGTCTCGCTCGGTTTCATTCGGAAAAGTTCAAAAGAATGTATCAAAAGATTGATTTTTAACTCTTTTACTCTACTTGTGCCTTCGTGAGTCACTTTCGAGTGTATGCCAAATATCAAACGCGGTCTCACAAACCGAAACATAATTGAACTCATTTTTATCAAGCGCACAAAATAAGACATTCATAGCCTTTGCATTAAGAGCGAAAGTCTTCTTCTCCAATTCATTCCAATCGATCATTAGAAGAGAAGACTTCGAAAATTCATTTTCGACAAGATTCAAAAGTTCAAAATCCATTGAAATAAGGAAGATCCTCATTCGGGTCTTCCAATAGGTGTAGTCCGTCCCATTGAACATGGGTGGACGTGTAATAGAGTGGCCCTCTTGGTTTCCGGCGTATGTCATCTCTCTTGGGTTTTAATCCGTTTGAGAGTTAACTCCGCTCTGATACCAATTGTTAGGATCAAGAGCACTGAGAGGGGGGGGGGGGAGGGGGTGAATTAGTGCAACGAAAAACTTTCGACGATTAAAACTGCATTCGTACGTTGAAAACCGATTCCGACATAAAAGTCGTTTCGTGCAGATAATAACTTTGAAAGCTTACAGAAATGTATTTGAAGTAAAGTAAGGCAGGAAGTTTGCAGTTAAGATAGAAATCGAAATATAAGCGCAAACTGAAATATGATGTTCGTACAATAAAACTGATTTCCGACGTAAAACCGTTTTCGGAAACTTGAAAGTGAGTTCGTAAAAGAGCAGAAGGCAGTAAGCTATTGAGGAGGTTTGCAGTAAAGATAAAATGCTCAAAGTAAATGCAAACCGAGATTTAGAGTGGTTCGGTCAATCTTGACCTACATCCACTTTTGGCTTCCTCCACCAACGAGGTCACCGACGTCCACTAGAGGCCTTCCTTCAATAGGCGAAGGCCAACCACCCTTTTACAATTTCACTCCTTTTGATGGGCTTAGGAGACAACCCTTACAAACTTTTCTCTCCTCTCTTGAAAGATCAAAACTTGGAAAAAGATGGAGGAGAACTTCTAGCCTTTACAACACTTTTGAGCTCTAAAAATCACAAAGTAAGATTGGATTTTCGGTGCTTTTGGTTGCCCTTTCATTGCTGAAAGGGTGGGGTATTTATAGGCCCCAAACCAGTTTGAATTCCGAGCTCAAAATTGTCATCTCCCGGAATTCCGAGGTCTAGCGGTTGCACCGCCTGGCTGGGGCGGTTGCACCGCTTGGCAGAGCTCAGAGACTGAGCCTCTGGGCGGTGCCACCGTTTGTCAGGGGCGGTTGCACTGCTTGGCAGAGCTCGGAGACTGAGCCTCTAGGCAGTTCCACCGCTTGACAGGGGCGATTGCATCGCCCAGTCTCGCTTGAAGACTGAGCCCTGGCGGTGCCACCGCCTGTCAGGGGCGGTTGCACCGCCCAATCTCGCTCGAAAACTGAGCCCAAGCGGTGCCACCGCCTAGTAGGAATTTTGGTCCGAATGTGTTGATCCATTCGGCCCAATTTGGGTCTATCAAGGGCTCTATTGCCCCCAAATTAAGTTAATGGGATCACCTCTCATTCCTAACTTAATCTACATGCTAACTACGATAATTCTTAAGACATTTTACTACAGCTTGCTCCGGTGCGTCAATCGCTTCTTCCGGCGAGCTTCCGACGAACTTCCGACGAACCTCCGGCGATGCTCCGATGGACTTCCAGCAAACTCCTGGACTTGCGACGATTCACTTGGCGAGTTCCGACGAGCTTCTTTTGGCAAGCTCCTGGACTTCTCAGATTTGTTCCCGCAGAACCTCCGACGACCGTCCGGACTTCCGTCGAGCTCTCGAATTCCCAACGTGATCATAGTCTTTGATTTCGGTTCAACTCCTGCTGCATGTCTTACTTTCATCATTGTTAATCCTGCACACTTATCTCAACATATGGATTAGATAATAAATGACAATTGACTTCATCATCAAAATCCGAGATACAATAACAAGAAATTGACAAGAATGCATGCACCAACATCGCTTCCACCACTGCCTTCTACCAATTGACAGAACAAACACAGAATGAAAACCCAAGAAAGAAACAGAAGTACGGAGCAACACAAACCCAATCCATATCTATCATTCTAAGAGAACTTATCATTTGTAGTCTGATACCAAAATTATTTTCTTAAGAACATAAGCTAATTAAAGTCTCTTGTAAAACATAACAAGTATAGTAAGTCATGGCCGATAAAAGAAATCCATTAGACCTTTATGCTCTATAAAGCAAACTGATGGCCCATACACTGTTGCTCACACACCAGGACAAAAATGGGCAAGAGGTCAATGTAAACCACTACCCAAAAACCAAAAATCACCCATCTCCTTGTGCTTCTAAATGTATGCCCTACCACCATAAAAAGTAGATAAATGATCAAAATAGAATTCTGATCTCCATATTCATCATCCATCAATCTCTAATCCAACAGATACAGCAAATAATTACTCACTAGAAGCTAAAAACAAAAGAATTTCGTATATCAGAAAGAATTATTTCTCGGTCTTTTTTCCTCGTATCCCTTCTTTCACTAAGGCGACTCACGGCACACTTCGCATATGTATGATTAACTGTCAATCACACGAGTTCAAATGATGGACCGCTCCTTTGCAACATTTTTGTTGAATGTTACATGCCACACTGCAAGCAAGCTACTGACATGGTATGCAACATGCATTACCACGCTACAAACCTATAAAGTAGTAATTTCACACATTCATGCCATGGAAGAATCACATTTATGCTTGTCAACAGCACATTCACAAGTACCTGCATCCATCATTTGGTACAATTTTAGCAAGTTGCATATTAAGACCACTGTACCGCCAGAAACAAAAGCCAGATTTGATTATAATTTTCAAATCTGATGCAATTTAAATTTGGAGTTAACAAGAACGTAAAGGAATTATTAGTGACCAGATATTACTAATCCTGCTAATAGCTCTCATTCAATGAACCAGAACTTCATCTTGCATGATGCATGTTGCTTCTGGTATGGTGCCACCAGTCTGTCGTGACACGGCATAATTATATCTCATATTACTTATTAAAATGTTGACATAGCCCACATGCATTCATAAGTCAGCAACCAGCTCAAACACAACCATCAATCTTTCATGAAGCACGGATTGACCTTTACTCCTTTATGATATTCTAGAAGAACTAATGTGTAGCGAGACAATGGTAAAGTTAATCATTCAAGACCTGGAGTTTGAGTTTTGGAGAGAATTCGCCCTTTTTAACAAATTTGTAGTGAATGGTAGCAAAATAAGCCCCGGCTCAATTTGGGATCATTTCCATCCTCACTCAGGGAATATTTCCATTCAGTCTAAAATTAATCAAAATGAGTTTGTTTGACCCTTGGCATATTCAATCTAAGCTCAAAAATTAATCTCAAGCATACAACATATTATCATGCTCTATCAACCATTTAAATAAGCCTAGCCAGACCTAATATCAAGCCCAAACCTAGCCTACTTTGATCTGATGTATTCTAGTCTAATCCAACTCTAGTTCAGCTTGATCAAGATCAGAGAGAGACAGGCAGAGATAAAGATAGTAGATAAAAGACAGAACACAAGGAATCAAATCTACAACAATGAAGCTAAAGAAAATATCATGTTAAAGTGGATATCAGTGCTCTTTTTTGCTTCCATCCATAGTTCCATACAAATGAATTTTGAGACACTCACTTAAAAGATTCTCATATTATATATTTTAGAGATCAACTTAAAGTAGCCTTTTCAAAAACCAAGTAATTTAATTTTCATCAGGATGCCCCATGTCGATAAGACATTGTATATATCCAGCAAAACATGGTCCATGCACCTTCAGCAGAGTCTTGCTAGGTCCTAATTCACCTTTATGGAGAGGAGCATTGTTGGACCTAGAGCTTTGGGATCTCACAAAGTATAACCTTTTCTTTGTCCCTCCTCTCATCCTCCACTATCAATTTCCTCTTTTTTTCTTTTTTTTTTTGTTTCCAATCAATGCTGCTAGTATGGCACTTACCATGCCAACCAAAGGCAGGAAAGGGGACACCGGTAACATTTAATGCAGGGCTTTTGAGGCTTCTTATAAGACCATCTTCTAGTGCACCATAATCTTACAACAGTGAAATAGGTTGATACACAACTTATTTCTCTTCATATCCCTTTTTTTGAGACCTTAGGCACTCCAAACAGACCCAAACCCAGTTCTAGCATATGCCACCCAATTCTAGTTAGTATGGCACTTACCATGGAAGGGGACACCAAAATCATATAAATCCAGGGCTTTTAAGGCCTCTTATAAAACCAAGTTCTACAGATTCACAATCCAATGATAATGGAATAGGTTGATGCACAAGTTTCTTCTCTCGATATCCTTTTTTCTGTGACCGTAAGGCACTCCAATACATATCCAAAGCCAGTTCTAGCATATGCCACTATGTAATATTGTCAAAGATAAGCAGTTCGTAGCTTCATTCATTTTATAATTGGCGAAAAAAAGCATCAGAAAAGAGAGAGCATTGTGTGATGCGGGATTGGTACCATGAAATCCCTCTATTCACCTTGTCTTTACCTTAGCTTCTTATTGTCAAATTGAATACTGGGGACAAAGGTGGCAAAACAAATAATATCATATTATGTACATATGTTTATTCAGCCAAACCTGTTTCATCCAATTGAAGTTCCAACTTCAATCATAAGTCTCGAGACCAGATCTTACATCAAGCTGACCTTGCCATGAACAGAATTTAATCAACCCAGTTATTGGCAAAATATAATCCAACAATAAACCTCATTGAAGTAGTGAAGTTCTAACCAATGTTGATCATATTCAAAATCCTTCAGAAACTACAAATCACCTACCATTCAAGTATTCTCAATATCCTTCCAGAAAAAAATTAACCAGCCAAATGAAGTCATCTTGTGTTGCTGATAACTCTCAACATTAGATGTTGATGGACAATTTGGACAAAAGATCATATAATAAACAAAACATGGACATCCAAATTCACAACAAAATCTAACACCAAAAATGTGTCCCCACTATATCGTGGAAACTCTATGTTTACGATATAAGCTGTGAAAGGTTATATTCACTAAAACTCTTTTGACTTAATAATCCATTGTTCAAGCAACTCATTGAAGGAGGAATATCGAACCGCCCATTACTGGACGGAATGATTATATATATATATATATATATATATATATTATAAAAAGCAACGTCGCGTCGCCTTTTTCAGCGAGTTGCCTTATATATAAGAATATTTATATATGACTTCCAATCGCACCAAGGAGAGAGCTTTGCCCAATCGCACCAAGCCCGAAGATATGACTTCCAAGAGAGGGGAAGCTCTATGACTGACCCCAACTATCCATGCATGAGAGTGGACTTCCCTAGATGGGAAGGAGACCCGATTGGTTGGATCTCGCGCGCAGAGCGATATTTTCGGTACCACAAAACTGCAGATGCATCAATGGTGAAAATTGCAGCTATATATCTTGAAGGGGATGTTATACAGTGGTTTGACTGGTTTGAACATACTTATGGAGTCCTTTCATGGCGACAATTCAAAGAAGGACTGCTGATACGCTTCAAACCAACCGATTACGAAAATATTAACGGACAACTAGCAAAGATCCGACAAACCTCCACCATTCAAGAGTACCAAACCATGTTTGAAAGGTTATCTAATCAAACTCGTGATTGGTCTCAAAAACAGCTATTGAGGACCTTCATTGAGGGCTTGAAGCCGGAGATCCGAGGAGAAGTTAAAGCACGACAATCGTACACGCTTATGGCAGCCATCTCTTTCGCACGACATCAAGAGAAGCAATTGAACTATGAAGCTCGGAGGACTAGGGTCACTCCTCAACCAGCAATATTGAAGCACTCAGCCCCCCCTACTGTCGACCGAGTCCCTACACCAAAGAGGTTAACAAGAGAAGAGCTTCTAGAGCGATATGCGAAGGGGTTATGTTGGCATTGCGACGAGCTGTGGAGCCGTGAGTATCGCTGTAGTAAAGGGAGACTTCTTATGATTGAACTAATAGAAGAAGAGGTCATTGAACATTCAGAAGAGAACCTTGAACATAAAGAAGATGTGGAAGAAGAGTCATAACCGACTGAAGTTACGGTACATGCACTAGCCGGCTACTCAAACCCGCAAACGATGAAAGTTGGAGGCCTTCTCAAACAACAACCGATCACTGTTCTCATCGACACGGGCAATACTAATAACTTTCTAAACAGTAAGGTTGCTGTCCAGATGGCTTTACCTATCGAGAATTGCAGCAGGTTTAACATTAAGGTTGCCGATGGATGGATTTTGAATTGTGATTGTAGGCGCCCGTAGGAGAAACTATTGCTGTAGGACCAAGAGATAATTGCATATTTCTTCCTTCTCCCTCTTAACAATCATGAGGCCATGCTCAGAATTAAATGGTTGATGACATTAGGTGATATTTCTTGGAATTTTATGAAACTAATTATGAAATTTTACAGTAAGGAGAAACAGGTAACATTGCACGGGAAACGTGGGGGCGACATAACAACGATTTACACACAATAAATGGAGAAGGTTTTGCATAAAGCATGCAGCGGCTTTTTGGTACAAGTTGAGCAGCAAACTAAGGGAGAGCCAACAGAATTTGAAGATCCAAATCTACTTCCTTTGCTTGATGAATTTTCAAATATATTTGACGAACCGTGCAACCTACCTCTTACCCGTCGGCATGATCATTGTATAACGATTCTTCCAGGCAAATCTTCAGCAAATGCTCAGCCATATCAGTATCCACATCTCCAGAAGGATGAAATAGAAAGGATTGTAAAAGATATGCTCAAAACAGGAGTTATTCGGCCAAGTTGCAACCTCTACTCTTCAACGGTGCTACTTCTACGCAAGAAGGATGGAATAAGGCGAATATGTGTTGATTACCGAGCTCTCAATGGCATAACCATCAAGGACAAATACCTTATTCTAATAGTAGATGAATTGCTAGATGAAAGGGAGCACAAATCTTTACAAAAATGGACCTTTGATCTGGGTATCATCAAATACGAGCGTGCGAAGAAGACATACCGAAAACCACCTTTTGAACACACAACAACCACTACGAATTTTTGCTTTCTTCAACAGAAGGTGGAATATCTTGGGCATATCATATCAGAGGAAGGTGTGGCAGTGGACCCCTTCAAAATTGGAGCAATACAAAACTGGTCGACCCCGAGGAACATAAAATTGCTACATGGCTTTTTGGGTTTAACAGGCTACTACCGTAAATTCGTGAAAAACTATGGAAAGATCAATGCACCACTTACTTTCTTATTGGAAAAAGATGTCTTCCAATGGTTGGATAGAGCCTCCGCTGCCTTCGACAAAATTAAGGCAGCCATGACGATGACGCCGGTGCTAACACTACCAGATTTCAACCGACCCTTCATTATTGAGGCTAACGCATCTGGAGTCGGAATTGGAGCCATTCTCATGCAAGATGGTCGACCACTCGCATACACTAGCAAGGCATTATCTCCCTCCAATCAAAATAAGTCAACATATGATAAGCAGATGCTCGCCATTGTGCGCGCAGCAACGAGATGGAGACCCTACTTGATTGGTCGACGATTTCAAATTAAAACCAACCATAAAAGCCTCAAGTACTTTTTGGAGCGAAAGATATCATCCCCTGAGCAGCAAAAATGGGTAACAAAACTTCTTGGATTTGATTATGAAATAACTTACAAAAAGGGGAAAGAGAATATTCTTGCAAATGCGCTTTCGCAGCTACCCGAGCAAGCTGAAGTTTCGGCCGTTTGACTTCCGACCAGCGGCTTCCTTGAGGATATTAAGATGGAATGGCAGGAAGATTCAGATACTAGTAAGATTATAAAAAATTTGGAGGAAGCACCAAGCTCCGTGACTCATTATAATTGGGACTTAAAAAAATACACTATAAGGGACACATTGTGCTTATGATAAATTCTACTTGCATCTTCACGAGCAGATTTTGGACAAAATTATTCTATATGCAGGGTACTAAATTGAAAAGGAGTACGGCATATCACCCACAAATCGACGGCCAGACAGAAGTTGTAAATAAGTGCTTGGAGACAGCCCAAAGCCACCCGCCAAATATGACTATCCAAGGAGAACTCCAGACCCAGCCAAGTACCATTATTGATCAACGGATCGTGACTCGACAACAACGAAACACTACTAAAATGCTAATACAGTGGGTGAACCTACCAACAGAAGATGCCACTTGGGAGAACTATGACGACTTGAAGATTAAATTCCCAAAATTCATGAATCGTCAGCCTCGAGGACAAGGCTGATTTGAAGAGGGCGGGTCTGTTAGGCCTCTAGCTAGGAGAGTCCTAATTGAGAGGGACATTCATGTAAAACCTACCTAAGTCGACCCCTATTAAAAAGGTGAAGAGGCTGGCTAAGGTTAGGAGGTTGTTTCTTAGAGAAGAATTAGGAGTTGTAAAGGAATAGGAGTCTTGAGTATAAGTCCTATTAGGAGTTGGTTAGAAGTAGGAGTCTTGAGTAGGAGTCCTATTAGGAGTTAGGGTTTAGAAACCCTATAAATAGCCTTGTATTCCTCCTCTTTTGATAAGCAATAGATGAATCTTTTCTGCAGCCTTTGAGCAGCAACTTGAAGGGAGGAACCCCTATAGAGTTCCAAGGAGGCCGATCCCCTAAAGAGATCAACCCCAAGTTTAGAATCTGCAAGGGTTCTAACATGCACCTAACAATATAAGCAAGACCATAAGGCAAGACATTTGCAAGCAAGAAAGCATGTAGATCATATGATCATGTCTCTTACTCTAGAAACAATCATGGAGTCTCAGAAAGGTTGCTCTTTTAATTGAAACTGCATTTTTCACACAAAGATAATGCTGCATACATTAAAGTAGGTATGCAATTTCGAATAATACCGTCCGGTATGGGCAGTACGTACCGGTCCGTCAGTTGAGCGGTACACGGATCGCCCATTACCGGACGGAACGGAATATATATATATATATAAGGCGACGTCGCCTTTTTCGACGACATCACCTTTTATAAGAATATTTATAAATATATAATCTTATATATATATATATATATATATATATATATATATATATATATATATATATAAACGAGATGACGTCGCCCCGCGTGAGAGAAGGAAAAGGCGACGATGTTGCTTTTTATAAAAATATTTTATATATAAATATATATAATCTTATATATATATATATATATATATATATAATTTTTTTTATATAAATATATATTTATTAATTTATATATATATAAATGAGGCGACGTCGCCTTTTATAAAAAATATATATATAAATATATTTAAATGATGTGACATAACCGAATTATATATATATATATATATATATATATATATATATATATATATACCGTTCGGTATACAGTGTCGTACCGTATCAAGCGAACGTTGAAACTCCAGTACGGTACGATATTTCAATCCTTGCATTCAACCATCTCAAACCACACAATGATGGGAGCCTCATGCATTGGACCACCTAATATAAAAAAAATCCCACAAAATTGTTATAAGAAACACCATTAACGCATCCAGAAAATCCCAACCTGAATTGACTGATCCAAAACAGGCTCAGCCTGAATTATCATTCAACTGGACTTGAAACCATCATTAATGATCATGGCCTTCAACTCAACTAGGATATATTAATCCATACCATCCATGAGAAACCTTTTCTACTCTGAGACCGTATTAGCATTACAGGTAAATGGTGCACCCTCAACAAACTTTTTTGTATCCAACAGAGTGTTATAATCTAGTTCAAGCCTTTCAAAGTTCATGGCCATTCACCAAAGAAGGTGAGAAATACAGAGGAGAGAGTTCAAGAGAAGAGTAGCAGACATTAAGGGATTTGCCTCCCTCACAAGAGCTTGTCACTGTTCAGGGACCTTATCATCCCTGTACTTAGCTGATGAGTTCTCCCACTGATCTTTTCTTTCTTTACCTATCCCTCCATCCACACTTGCCCATGGACTTCATCCCCTCATCCTCTTTCAAGACCCATAACCACAGGTTCCTTTGCAAGGAAGCACAGTATAGAGGAAAAGAAACAAGAACAGAAGATACGTGAAGGGAAAAAAAAATATGCCATTTCTTTGAGAGGGAAATAGAAACTAACTAGCAAATGGCCTCATTTAGACTTAAGGCCACCTTAATAGGGTAGTGCTTTTAAACACCAATTAAAATTCCAGACACCACAAAAGTGTAGACTCCACCTTTATTTTGGTACTATTTTAACAGTTGCTGATCAATAGTAAGAGACTAGGCATTAACCAATACTAACTTTCTTGAATCTACAAGTTCCATCAGAGACTTCTTTAATATCCCAGGCTTCAATTCATGAACTCCTTTCTCCATACTATAGTAGAAGAGAATGTAAATAAAGATCCCATTTGATGATTTGGTCCTTATCTAAACTAAATTCCTTGAATATAGAAGCTTCAGCATTCTTATGCCCCAGCTTACAATCATCAATTAAACCAAGTTCCTTGAATATAGAAGCTTCATCATTCTTATGCACTAAGCTTACAGTCCTTTGTTATTTTTTTTCTTCATTCTATATATTCCATCACAGGATAAAAGATTGTGTTCGAAGATAACTCTGTAAGGTAACTAAAAAATTCAACGTTCAGAAATTTTAAAAATCACCGGAATTGCATACACTCGCATCAATTGTCACAATACAAGTCCAAATTAAAACTAATAACCAGAGAAAAACCTCACAAATCCATCGATCTAAAATAATAGTGGTCTACAGACTCTAATACTAAAAATAACAACACAGGGCGATTACCAGTTCCTTCCAAGAACCTCCTCCGCGCGATACCCCGTGAACTCCTCGAACCCGCGATTGACAAAGATGATGGGTTGATCGAGCTCGAGCGCATCGGTGACCACCAGACCGCATGAGGCCGCCGACCTAAGCATTCCCTCCACAGCGAATGAGAACACCCCGCCGCCGCCATCGCTCAGCAAGAAGCCTTCCTCCTCCTTCCCGCTACTCGGGGCCTCCAGTTCGCCATCCCACTCCATCCGCGCTCTCCGATGCGGAAGCCTCTTCACCCCATTCTCGGTAGCGATGGGAGCGGCAGGGACAACGAGAGAACGACAGGGACTCGAAGAGATGAATCGCGTCTACCTCGCTATCCCCTTCGCTGGTCGAGGGTTTTGACGGGTTAGGCGATCGGCGAGCTATCTGAACGAGGTCTCTGATCGAAGGCAGACAGGTTGGCCACAGACCACCGATCAAAAAACCCAAGTGGCTAGGAGGCAGTGCTGAGAGCCCGACCAACTCATGATGATCTTTGTACGGCGACGGCCGATCTGCCGTCGATCACGACTCATAGATCAACGGTCAGATTTAAGGGTATGGTTTAAGGTCGCTCCATCGGAGCCTTTAGCGGTAGTATTTATGTGCACTATCCCACTTATCTAGGGCGATTTTGTTAGAAAATATTTATATTTTAAGAATTTTTAAAAAGATTTGTTTTTGAAAATAATATCTTTAATTTTAAAAAATCTAAAATATCTTTAAAATATTTTATTATTTTTTTCATCTATTTTTTTACCAAATTTTAACTGTTACGGTATTTTTATTTGATTCGTTTATCATGATTTTTAATAACATTTATAGTATTTCTTTCATCAAATTTTTTATCCAATTTTTATCTATTTACATCATTTTCAATACTTTCAAATAGACCTGTTTTTGTTATGATGATCAAAACATTGTAATAGATAAAAAAAATTAAAAAAACAATTTAAATATATTTTTAAATTAAAAACACTATTTAAAAAAAATAAAATGAGACACCTATTAAGAAATACTCAAAATGTAAATATTTTCTAAAAAAATCACCCACTTATCTAAACCAAACTTTAAATGTATTAGCTTAATATACATAACACATTCTATCTCCCTCAAATTTAACAACCAGATTAACTCCACAGCAATTCATTCAAAATGGTTATAAGCAAGATATTAACAAGGAAGTAGCTGAGGTTTATTCATTGCTAAATTTCCTAACAATGACAGACAAGAAACATAAACTGTGCTGGTAATTAAAGGCAACTGTTGTGAAAATTTTAGTACGAAAATACAAAGCCAAACAAAGATGTATATAACTGTCTCAGATCACCAGAATGTTTCAGGTGTAAGATATTGCAAGAAGAGCTCATTAACTTATATATGCTTCTTCAAGATTCAACCATGGGTTCTGGTCCAGATGAATCGGTGAGGCTCGGGCGTATACAGCTTGTATGATGAACAGAATTAAACAGAATGTCCTTGATAACCTATATGGATTCACGGGAAACAAAGGCACAAACCAGGTTTGATTAGATGCTGATGTAAGTCAATGGAGGCAGCAGCAGTATGAGAAACTGGGTGTTTGGTTACCTGAGACATGAGACCATGCACCTGCTCAACTGTGATTTTGGAGCTATCACGTGTTATCTTGGCCAGCTGAGATTCCTCTGGCTGCACATACATGAAACCATCAAAACACAGATAATTAAGATCACTCTGATACGTTGCATATGTATGTATACTCAGCTTCATAGTTTAAACGATAGTAATGCTATAGGGGAACTTTCAACCAGTGGGAAGAAAAAGCATTGGTCATAGTCAAGAAAATTACATGAAACTGCTACTTATCATTAATGAGCTGATTAAACAATGAAAGAAACTAGCATCAACCAGAAACAACTGAGAAAACAACACAATGACCTTAAAGCATGATAAAGTATAACACGAGATATGCCATGTTTTGTTTGACTGCGACAATATTCTATCATGAAACACTTCAAAGATAAAGGCACGATGACATGTTCTGACAATCAAAAATATTAACAAGACTTAAAGCAGCTCAAAGTAACATATCATCAACCAGTGCCCTCATAGGAATTCAAACCAGATGGCCAGATGGAAGGATTTATAGATTTTGCAGCTGACCAACTTCAATCAATCTATTCCACTTAATTTTGTCTATTGATCTCCTTCAAGATGACAAAACATGTTCGCTCATTCTTAAGCAAAAAGTGAATAACCAACCCTTGATGACTATAGCTTTTATGAAGCAATGCATGCTTAACATACTTTTGCAGCTTTAGTTTGCAGTGAAGGTGATGCGTGAGTAGTAACTCATATACTTTTGTACATGATTATTAAAGAAGCTCTATTTGGGTACTCGGAAAGTGTTTAAGACCAAGCATGTGTTATCTCATTTTCCAACAGAGATTTATCTATATCAAGTAAAATTTACCTAACATTAATGGATCACAGTGTAATTATATCAGGCAACTGTATGATATCCCAAACTGCTTGTGAGCCTTGGAATGTCAAGCATTTTTTGTGTAAGAATATCAGGCTGCCACAAAAGGTCACAAACTACTTGTGACCCTTGTAACATTAAGCACCATTTGTATCCTTTCAGAATAAAACATTAAAGCCTATTTTGCAATTCATGGTCATACCATCAGTAGGTTAGGTATACTTATGCATTAGGTGCCATTTCATTTGCTGCTAGAAACGAAATCAGAAATGATAAATCACTTAACTTGTAATCAGAACAATCAAATTCTTAACATGTTTAGTTCATGCACTCCAATATCAGAATCGGAACTTAGAATCAGAAAGTCCAATTCCTTTTGCATGTTTGATTGATGACCTATGAAATCATAATCAAAATTCAAGTTGGATACCATAATTAGTTATATACTTCATATTATTTTACTCCTATTCTATGTCATCCTCCTTTATTATTTATTTAGTATTTTACATGATAGATTTTTATGTTATTTGGTACTTATATATTATTACATTATATTGCTTATTATTATTCTATGTTTATATTTTTTATATTTATACTATTTAATCTTTCATATACTGTACAAGTGTACATCTTTCCATTTTTAAAGTTGTTTACATTATATTATTTCATACATATATTATTCTTATTATTTTATTCTTATTTTTATGATATTTTACAATGATGTCATGTCAGTTTTATATTAGTTTAAGCATATATTATTTATGCCTGAAAGAAGACGAGATATGGAGAATCTTGATGCCAGTCAAGTATAATTTTAAATCATAATAGATTTCCAAGGAAGATTTCAGAATCAAATCTTGTGTTCCAAGGTGTGATTGGTTCCCAGTTTCTATCAGAAACGACAATTGGATGAAGACAATATTCGAGTAGAAATAAAAATTGGTTGCATTTATGTTTGGTTTGGCATGGAAACTGAATCAAAATGACTAGTTGTTCCATTATATCTGTAAGGGGTTCTAAAAGATAACCAAGAAAGACAGCTAGCAGGGAACCCTGATCGAAGTCAGTCAACAGATCTACTGTGATGGCAGCTTAGAATAGATCTACTGCATTGTTGTGTGCAACTAAGTACTGAAGGAAAGGGCCCTTGCCAACCGTTCCTCGAAAAGGGGCAAGACAAGTCAAGGCTAAGTGATGGAATGGAAAAGGACATTTTCTCTTCCTTTAAGGCAGGGAGAAGCAAGAGTACATGGAGGCACAAAATGCCATGACATATCCTAGAATTGTAACAATTCTTAGAAAAATGCCATAAGAAGATCCTGGTAATAGGAAAACCCATTCCTTTTAACGTGGAATACAATTAAGAAGTTTTCCATTAAAAACTCAACAAATAGAAATCATACATACCAAATCCTAGCCCTTTTTTCATCCTTAAAAGTTGGAATTGGGATTGGAATGAGTATGGACAACATTAATAATCTGATCTAATTTCCATAAGGGAATCAAATTCCTTAATAATCAGAAATCTCAATCTGGTACCCTTCATAGGAATCGCTAATGACTCCAGATGCATGTATCGGCATCATCTCTAATTGTTCTTCTTTCTTCCATTTCCGTCACTTTTTCTATGGCCGCTCTCTTGCCCCTCCTCCATTGCTTATAAATATGATCTCCCCCAAGCTATGGTGAAAATGGAGGCGATGAATGATGGCAAGATACTTCATCTCATACCATAGAACGGTCATCTCTCCATCACAAACTCGATAGATCCATCATCTCCAATCAAAGTACACAACAAACCTCTTTCTTGGTTCCCTTTTAAAACTCTTTTTTTCTCTTCTTATTTCAATTGTTTTCTTCAAACCACATCATTGATTTGCAAGGTTGAATTGAAGAGTGCTCTATACATCTTCCATCAGAATCCTATTTTATACCTTATCTATTGTTTTTCCAATTTCTGCATACCGGAGTACCACATATTCGAAATGAAAATAACCAGTCATTCCAATTTTGTTCCAACATCAAACTAAACATAATATTGGAAATTAAAATTCCATTCCTGACCATGTTGCGTCCATTTAAAATTCCAATTCTATTTCCAATTTGTGAACAACATACACCATAAGGGTAATCTTATTTTGTTCCATAATCAGAATGGAGCAAGATTTACCTAATCAACAATTCCCATTCTCATTGCTTGTCCATTTTCCATGTATTGCAATGAACCCTAACTGGATTCAACTAAAAAGCTATTATTTAGATTCCCAACATCATGAAATAAAGGGATTGGTGATAGTAAGAGAAACCATTAGAAAACGCAATGATATCTTATGTTAAGTTGGTTGACTAATACAGCCATTAAGATCCATAAAATTGGACACTGAACTTCCATAAAATCAATCCATTCCTTACTCTTGGAGGTGGTATAAATAACTGACAAGTGGTGCTCTAATCCAAGCCAATGTAACTTCTCAATATATAAACTTCAAGTTCTCAGAACAAGTTAATCTTACACTACAAAATTGTCTGATAACTTGGTTGTAAATTATTTTGGGTAGCTAGTGTTTCATGAACACATTCAGATCTGGACTCATCTGAATTTTCAGTGAGCAAAGAGGGAAAGTGAGACAAGAAATGCATCATATATGAACCACAGTTATCTTTAAGGTTATGCAAAATGAAGCATTAAAAGTTCATCAAAACTAGAAACCATAAAGGTTAAGTAAGCAACCTAGTTGATAATTAAAATAGAACCTGACACATTACCGCATGTTTAATATGTGGATATATTTCTAATACAAACTCAGGAGATTGCACTGTTGATCAGGTAACATTTCTAATACCACTTATTTTGTCCTACATCTTACCCCAGTTTATCTCCTCATATATGTGTTCCGAGATATATAAATATTATTGTCATTTTGTTTGTAAACCTAAAAGCAGCCAATGGACATTCAGTTTTCATGTATGTCGTCGTCAAAACTATATGGTGAGATAAGAAATACCCACAAAAGCATAAGGTGAGAGAAAAAAAGATGGAAATGATGATGGTTATGGATAGGAAAGAGAGAGAACAGTGATTTAAAAAGCGCTAGATACCAAAAGGCACCAAAGTCCCAAAATGCCCGAGGCACTAGGCGCTCGCCTGAGCGAAGCGAGACACTCTAAAATATTAAAATATAAAATTTAATATATAATATAATTGATAAATATAATTATATAATTGAATTGTTTTGTACACTTACCATTTATCCTGAAACCCTAATAATAATTTTAAATAAACAAAGATTAACAATGTTAAAATCTAAATAATATATTATCAATCTAGTAAATAGAGGTTACTTTGTACAGTAGTCAACAATCTACTGCTAACAGTATATTATTTACTGTTAACAATAATTAGAGGGGAGAAAAAAACTATTAACAGTAGCAAAGGAGGATAAAAGTGTCACCGACAGTAGAAAGTGGGGAAGGAGAAGGCAACGGTGATGAAGGAAGCTATGGACGACAACAGCAGCGATGAAGGATTCAGTTTAAGACAGTCACGACAGCGAAGGAAGCTGCGAGCAACAGCAACGGCAGCGGTGGAAGCTGCGGATAGCAGCAATGGTGACGACGAAAGCTCCAAAGGGCGTCCGTCGATGGCGGAGGAACCTGCAATCCTCTCCCTCGACGATGGAAGGAACTAACTACAAATGGAGCGATGACAAAAGGAAGCTATAGGCTCTTGCTAGGCCATTGAACTCATTCATCGACGACATAGGAAGGCTTGGTCCGCTGCATCTGCGGTGGAGGCAACGGTAGAAAGCGTCGCCGGCAAAGGCAGAAGCAACGCTAAGGTTGGCTTGAGGTCGCGCAAGCGTGCAAGGGTTGCTTTTGCAGGTAAGAAATCAATTAGTTGGTTCAATCAAACCAACTAACCAATGTTGAACCGAACCAGACTTAAAAGTCTAGTTCGGTTGCTTTATTTAAATCTGGCGCTCGCTCAAGGCGCCCGGTGCCTGGGTTCAGGCAAGAACCCAGGCGGCGCCTCATTGAAGCATGCCACTCAATCCACCCACGAGGCGCTTGGGCCTAGCCTCGCCTCGCACAAGTGCCCGAGCGCCTATTTAAATCACAAAGAGAGAGAGAGAGAGAGAGAGAGAGAGAGAGAAGAGAAGAGAGAAAGATAATTAGGTTTCGGCATAGCAGAGCAATAGAGCCATGCATATTAAATATAGGTCTACTTAAATAAAAGTAAAATATTGTTATTCTCGCCACTAATGAATTTCCTTGGAGAATATAGTAGATATAACAACAAACATAGAGAACCGATTAAGCAACTACACTAACATACATAATGCAGTTAAAGGAAATATGCACATGAAGTACTTGGCTATTTCCACTTTAAGATACATGTGAACAACTCGAAGGATGCACATAAGAGCAAGGATGTGAACAAAGGAGCAAGGATATAGTTTGTAGTTCACTGATATAGAGTAAAATCTCCCATTTGAGTGCCAAAGAACCTAACTATGTCAAGTTGAATATTCAATATCCAAGACTTCCTTGTCTATCATTTTGATTCATGAAAGAGAAATATCACATGCTAAATAACTGAGAGATTGACTAAATTATGCTTTGTAGTTTGTACCAAGGTTCCTAATTTGGTTGGGCCTAGTATATACCTAGAAATATGTACTGACCCAAGCATGAACTGTGTTAAGGACCATTTAAGTCTGGTTCAAGACAATATATTTTAATTAAACCTGCCCTATCTCTCTCTTGATCATCCGACCCCCAAGCCCCTTAGGGCGCACCACCTGCTCGCCCATTGCCATCAGCCCACCGATCGCACACTGTCATTGGCCCACCCATCTTTTGTGGCACTGGTACTTCTCCTCCTCCCTCCAATACCATGGCATGTACTGGCATACCATGTGACAATAAGCCATACTAATCCGACCATAAACACGTATGAATCCAGTACATGAGATTTAGATCCATGCTTTGCACCCTTTACATTGCATAACTCTTCTATTCCAGCTCATCATACAAATATTTACCACAGTAGTCTAAATTATAATTCATATGATGCAAATAATTCAATATTCATCACAATCATGAAACATAGTATATCAAAATAACCAACATGTGTATTCAAATGAAGCATAACTTGGAAAGGCCCAACGACGAACAGACACAAAAAACACTGACCTCCTTTTTTCTTTGTGAAGGCAAAAGAAAAGATCCCAAACGTGTGTGAGCCAGTTGATTTTCTGCCTGCTCCAGCTTTTCAGCTGCCATAAAGTTCTAGTTCATCTCATAAGAAAAAATGTACGGCAAAGAGAAGCCAACATTGCAGTATTGTAAAAAAGAGAACATGGCACAATGTGGCACTTATGATAGACTTCTAAAACAACTGCTCACACACCTTTTGAATTTTCTATTTATAAACAACATATAGTTATCTGTATAAATAAAAAGCATAACTTACCCAAATCTGAAATTTGCCCAGCAACATAATCTCGATTACCTAGGAGAGGTGAAGAAGACAATGTATTTACCCAGTACTTATTCCACAGCAAATCCAAGAGGTGGGAATCCAGAGCAGACTTGAAATAAGTAATATCTAATGCATAATACTGTACCAAAACAAAGAGTAAAAATAAACAAACATATATGTGCAAAAGAAAAGAAATTCTTGTACATTAACATTCTTTACCTGTTTGCAGTGAACACCAAAATCTTCAATCTTGTTAAGTGGGATAGTTTGATACTCTGACACTGGCTCATCAGGGGGTTTGTATCCTTGAGGATATGTCCTGAATGCACCAATTTCCACTTTCCCAGCCGATACAGTTCTTGTAGGATCAATTACTACAGCCAAAAATGGCTCTTGAAATTGCTGATTGAGCATTTGTGTTGACACATCAATGCCCGACAACCAGCATCCATAACCAGGATGTGAGTGGTACCAACCCACTACATTCTCCAACCTTCCAGCCTAATTTTTCACATAAAAAACTATAGTTAGCATAAAGTATTTCACAATTATTACTAAAACATGGTTTTAAGCATGACCTTTTAGAGCTGTCTTATTATAAGAGATGAGATCTGATCACGATTTGTAAAATGAGGAAAAAAAATGAAAAATGTTTCCAGGCCTTTGACATTATTAAGTAACAGTAGATCTGTTTGACAACAAGGTTAAATCAAACTCTTAAAATTGATCAGTAGGTTTCTTTCCCATTGCACAAATAACACAAGCACGCTTCTATGTTGATGAAAAAATGTAAAGAATGGAATCTGCAATAAGCTATTCTTTACTAATGAGGTCATGGCAAATGATACTTTTAATGAGAACAAGAGCTACAACAAGAACAAGTGTTAAGATTTGGCTCAATGGAGGAAAAAGTAACAACAAGACACATCATCTCAACATCTGAACTAAGTTCTAGAAACATAAGAAACAAAAAAGCAAACGAAATTACCATGAAGTCCAGGGTAATCGCGCATATGGTTGAAAGAGACTTGAACCACAATGATCTACATCCTCAGCAAATAAAATAAAGCTAATAAATTATCCTCTACTGTTTAAAGCAAAATTCTAGAACCCTTCTTTTCACTAGCAACTGCATAAAGAATCAGAAAATTTTACTCTTCACAACAGGAGGAACCCCAACATAAATTCACACTACACCAGCGAAACGAAAAAGAAAATGAGAAAATTTAGGTGCATTTAACATAACTACACAGGATTAAAGCGGGTGTTATGCAGCTATTAACTTTAAATTCCAGAAAATCAAGTCTCCAGTTCATAGGGAATACTCGTTGCACATGCCAGTTAAATGGCTCATTGTGATACTAAAAGCAGTGTGTTAGGTTTCTTCCCGATAGAAGATGAGGGCATATCACCTGCTTGTTGGTCTGGGCGTACTCAACCATGTACTCGTAGGCGTCGGCCTGCGCATTAACGCGGGTCTCGGTGCCCTCGACGGGAAGGGCGAAGGCGTCCATGACGATGATGGTATCGCCATCGGTCTTCCCCTGCATCAGGCCCATCACCTCAATGGTGCCGCCGGAGCGAGCGTGCACCACCATTTTCAGCAGCGCAAGCGCCGAGATCTTCACCCGACGGAAGTAGTTAGGGTCCTGCGTCCACGGCTTCTCCTGCTGGAACTTGGCCAGCACCGCCTCATCGTAGTAGTAGATCGCGTCCGCATCAGACCCGCCTGACCCGTTACCGCCGCTGCCGCCGTCCACAGACACGATGTTGTTCTCCAG
Source organism: Musa acuminata AAA Group (assembly GCF_036884655.1). Classification (NCBI taxonomy): domain Eukaryota; kingdom Viridiplantae; phylum Streptophyta; class Magnoliopsida; order Zingiberales; family Musaceae; genus Musa; species Musa acuminata. The sequence continues at coordinate 10,036,952 of NC_088347.1, read as the reverse complement.
CTCCCACGTCTGCCGCGCCAACGCCGACGACAACGAGGAGTCCATAACCCCCCACACGTCTCCGATCCCTCTCCGCTCTCTTCTTCGTCGAGGCTGGAGCCGGACCAACGGGACTAGCGCTATGGAAACCCTAATAGGATTGCGAGAACGTCTTTCAAATCGCTTTCGGCTTGTAGCAAAGATATAGTTTCGGATCGGCCGATTCGCCCGATCCTCCTTTATTGGCTTCAGACCCAATTGGATCTAATTGTGAACAAAATTGTCAATTTTTAATGTGGCACAAAATGGTCAATTATACCAAAATCTACATAGGACTAAATACATATGCTTTGACTTAAATTGACTTATTTGGATTGGTAGTTCCTGATGATTTGTTGCATGGTTCAGTTTTATTTAAACTAGATTCAAAATTCCTATTTAAGATTTATGAAATACAAGGGTCCCAAGTAACAATAAATTATTATTAATTTAGTTTTAGGATTAGCATAACTTTAATATTTTTTATTGATCATAATGATATAATTTTCTAAATTTATAATATTCAGTAGATATTTCTCTTCGATCCATAAGAGTTAAAAAAAAAAACGGAGTTGAATTATATGTACCAACATCAACTAAACAATTAGAAGCCATTTAAATAAAAATAAATACATAAAAAATAGGTTAAACATGGAGAATCTAGTAATTTTCACTCTTTTTTTCATTCTATTCTAATCTATAATTTCATGATAGTATTTGTTAGATCATGTGGTCTTACTTAATTAGACAAGATATATTATAATTATAATTAGATTCTAATTAGATTTATCGATCAATAGATAGAAAATCTAATTATGGTATGACTCTTTATCGAGGATGACCCAGTAAGGACTCCGCTAATTATTTGTCTTAGATCATTTATTCTTGTCTATAAATAAACAGGATCTTTTAGGAACTATATACGGAAGGGAGATTACAAATATACTCTCATATCCTCTTCATCTTTGTTTAATTACTTATAGTAATCTTATAAAGCATAGAAAGAGAATAGAAATCGAGTATGGTTCTCCTTATAAATTGGTACCATTGTTTCCTTCGGGTGTGTTTGTAAATCAGAAGACAAGTATTCTTAATAACATCGAGAGATATACATTCTAAATTTAATCTATTGTTATTTGATTTATGGCATTAAAGTTTTTTCGTATAGTAGCATGATTACAATATATATGTTTATAATTAGTATCAAAACTTATTTTGAAATCAAGTACACTAGATTATAAAAGCATTATATCTATTTTAAGTTTATCCCATTCGCCTTAGTCACTTACAAGCAAATGAAGATTTCTTTACCCACGTGAATTAAATCACGGATAGAAGATTGTCACCTTATCTTAGTCAATAGGCTATAACAGTAACTTGCCATAGACGATGGCACTATTGAAGGTTATAGTCTACTTTGATCATTGGCCCTATTATGAGCAAAGGCTATGCGGGTAGCAATGCTACATAAAGCGACTACATATACTATGATGGCACTATATTTGTTGGCTTTATTTAGGGCAGTGGCAAAGGAGGCAATAGCCCTATTAGGGAGGTTATTGTTGTCGACGATTATTGTTGTCAGCGACAATATAGCAAGGGGCAACGATTGCAAGGTTGCAATGGTGGAACTCGATTGTGTGCTTGCTCGTGACTATAGTTGATGGTATTGGTCGAAGGTTGGATGGCAATAGATGACATGCTACAACACTTGCAAATGTGTTCATCGGAAAGGAACACATTATAGTTGCGACATTGGTAGCGAGGTCATTGGCCCGATGAGGGGTCGCACGACAGTCATGCATAACGAACAAGCCGCGATAAGGAACTAGCCACATAGGTATACGTGGCTCACATTTGGCTATGGTTGGGTTGTTAGAGGTCACTATAGGAGAGGAAGGTAGGATTGTCCTCAACTGGAGATGACACTACGATATATAGGTTGTGTGACAATGGTGATCAGTGCCATTATGAGCGACGATCACTGTAATTGGTAGCGACTGCCTTAGGCGATGTCACTATTGTGTGCTGTGACATCATGATGGAGAAGGGCATCGCTAGTGGCATTGCAACAAGTGCTACCCATGGGGATGATAGTTGTGTTGGAGGAGCTACGCAAGTCGACCGAGGCATCGCTGGATATTGCAATTGATTAAAGGTGTGATAGACTCAGACAAAGGCGATTGTAGGAAACGAGTTACCGAATTGATGAAAGACTAACTTTTGATCATGGTCGGTGGTGTAATGGTGGAAGTGGAAGCAAGTCGTGGTGAGAATGGTTTTGAAGAGAAGGAAAGGCCATGGGGTTCTTGTGATATTGACCTAAATGTCAACAAATCTAATTTTGACTCTTTTGATCAGACCTAATTGGTCAAAGTGTTATTTTGACCTTCCCCTTTTTGATTTTGACTCAATTTGATCAAAATTGATTCTGACCTAGTTTAAATTGAGCCCCAATTATGACCTATTACCTTAGTCAATCCTATGCTTTTGACAATTTTGATTACAACTTGACTAGATTTTGACTATAGCCTAATTTAGACCTAATTTAGTCAAATTTAAGTTTTTGATATATTTTGACCTTGGTCAAGTTTTATTTGACTAAATCTTAATTTTGACTAATATTTGGTCAAGTCTGATTTTGACTAACCTAATTGGGTTAATTTTTGGCCCAAATCTATGAGCTTAATTTGGAAAGCCCAATTTTGAGCTTGCTGAATTAAATATGACTAATTAACCTAATTTATGATTTCATACAGAATTTTTAAAAATATAAATTATGGATTCATTTTATAGTTTTCTCATATGAAATATTAGTAAATTCTTTTATTTGCTTGTGGTACTTAAATTTTAATTATTACTTTTGTATATTTATGTAGTTATTTATATGCATATTTAAAAAATTATGATATAATATTTATTTTTTAACATAGAGAAATGATTTTTTTGTCATGATTATAGTCAAAATATGAATTTTTTTACCGATTAATGTCTAATAATTATTATAGTTAATATTATTGAATCTCAGATTTTGATAATAAATCAATTGGTAAATTATTGATCTAATATATATGTTGAGATAAGTGTTGCAGGAAAGCATAAAAGCAATATGTTGGGCCGGAGTTAAATATTGAACGATACGTCGAAGATTCGGACTATGTGCTGGTGGTTCATTGGAAGCTCGCCAAAAGTTCATCAGGAGCTCGCCGAGAGTTCGACAGGAGTTCGCTGAGAGTTCGTCGAGAGTTCTCCAAGAGTTCGCCGAGAAGTTTAGCGGAATTTCACCGAGAAGTTCGCCGGAAGAACATTTTGTTAGGAATGAGTCGGCACTTGGGGGGGGGGGGGTGAATTAGTGTAGTAGTAAAAATATCAATTCTAAAAATCTTTTGTACGTTGAAAATTAATCTCGGAAGATGTTAACTTGGAAGCATAAGAGAGCATAGTGAAAGTAATAAGAAGGCAATTTGTAGTTAAAGTAAATTGCTCAAAAGAAATGCATACCAGGTTTTTATAGTGGTTCGATCGTCGTGACCTACATCCACTCCCGATTCCTCTTCCATCGAGGCCATCGGTATCCATTAATAATCTTTTTTCAATGGGCAAAGACTAACTACCCTTTTACACCCCTCTTCTCATTTTCACAGGTTTAGGAGATAACCTTTTATAACCCTGTTTTACAAGGTATCCCTCACATACCTCCCTTAGAACTCTCTCCTTAAAACTCTCTCTAAGCTTTAGGAGGAGGGAACTCAACTTTCTAATAGGGTTTACAATAGAATTTTGCCCAATCTTTCTTACTGCTCTATGTAGGAATAGCTGGGGTATTTATAGACTCCGAATGACTTCAAAACTTGGAGCCAAAATTTAAATCCCCGAAATTTTGAGGTATGAGTGGTACCACCGCCTGCACTAGACGGTACCACCACCTGCAGCCTAACACTGGGTGGTACCACTGCCCAGACTGGTGGTACTATCGCCTAGGAGATTATGTCTAGACAGTACCACCGTCTGATAGTCTTAGAGACTGAGTTTGGGTGGTACCACTACCCAGACCGACGGTTCCACCGCTTGACATATTCTCGAAGACTTTACCACGACGATTCCACCTGTTGGGTCATTGTCTGATCCTTTTTACTTGACCCAAAACAGCCCAAAATTGGGCCCAATTGGGCCTAATTGGCTCCTAATTGACTTGATCTAATTACATTCTAAATCGATTCAATTAGACTCTAAACTAACTCGATCTAGACATAATTGATTACAAGCAAATCCTATGTTGTCCGTGTTGAATCTCGTATTTTGATGATGAAACTACTTTATATATGTTTATGATTTAATTTGCGTTTTGAGTGACGCAGGATGCTTCGATCAGGATAAGACAATTAAAGCAAGAAAATCATGTTGTGCCGAAGGAACATGTCAGAAGATTGGACGTCGGGCTGGTGGATCGGTCGACGCATCGACAGAAGGCTTCGGGCCATGGACTCGGGCATCGGGCCAAGAAGAGCGAGTATTGTGCCAAGGATATCGGAGTTGCAGAGTCAACTGGCCGATTGGGCAATAGGCTGCAGGAGAGGACGATGCGCCGAAGAATCGGACGAAGCGTCGAGGGACCAATGACATGCCGGACAACTTAGTTAATTGCTTAGGATTAATTATCTTGATCGAAGTTATGTTTTAATTGTGCAACCGCCCCAGGCAGGAGGTGGCACCGCTTGGGCTCAGTCTCCGAGTGAGACTAGGCGGTGCAACCTCTCCTGACAGAGGTAGCACCGCCTGAGCTCGGTCTTCGAGCTCTGGCAGGAGAGGTGCGACCGCCTCAGTCAGGAGGTGGCACCGCTTGGGGCTCAGTCTCCGAGCCAGACTCAGGCGGTGCAACCGCCCCTGACAGAGAGGTGCAACCGCCTGGGCTCAGTCTCCGAGCTCTGCCAGGCGGTGCAACCTCTCCAGTCAGGAGGTGCAACCGCCTGATCCCGGAATTCTGGGATTTGATCATTTTGAGCTCCAAATTTGAACTGGGTTGGGGCCTATTACCCCACCCATTCAGCACAGAAAGAGCAAGAGACCTACACCGAAATCTTGATCTTCTCTGTGATTCTTGAGCTCAAAATTGTTGAAACGTCTTTAAGTTCTCCTCCTTCTGTTCTTCAAAGTCTTGAGTTGTAAAGAGAGGAGAGAAAGGTTCTGTAAGGGTTGTCTCCTGATCCCGTAAAAAGGAGTGAAACTGTAAAAGGGCAGTTGGCCTTCGCCTATTGAAGGAAGGCCTCTAGTTGACGTCGGTAACCTCGTCGGTGGAGGAAGCCAAAAGTGGAGTAGGTCAAGACTAACCAAACCACTCTAAATCTTCGGTTTGCTTTTACTTTGAGCACTTTATCATTACTGCAAACCTCCTACATAGCAACTGCCCTCTGCGCTTTTACGAACAAGTCTCTAAGTTCTTATCTTTCCGAATATGCATTCAGACGTAAATCGGTGTTTTCGTACAAACTTTACATTGCAGTTTACGTTTACGTTCTGATTCCATTTATAACTACAAACTGTCTTCTGTGCTTTTACGAATGAGTTTCTAAGTTCAGATCTTTCTAAAACTGCGCAAATTGCGTTTAGACGTAAAACTACGTTTAGACTTAAAACTGCGTTTAGACGTAAAACTGCATTTAGACGTAAACTGCGCAAACTGTGTTTAGACGCAAACTGCGTTTAGATGTAAACTGAGTTTAGACGCAAACTGCGTTTAGGCGCAAACTGTGTTTAGACGCAAACTACGTTTAGATGTAAACTGAGTTTAGACGTAAAACTGCGTTTAGACGCAAACTGCGTTTAGACGCAAACTGCATTTAGACGCAAACTACGTTTAGACGCAAACTGTGTAAACTGCGCTTAATCTTAAGATCGGCTTTTACATCGAAATCACTTTTATTGAACAAACGCAGCTTTCGTTTTTAATAGCTGAAAGATTTCCGCTGCACTAATTCACCCCCCCCCCCCCTCTTAGTGCTCTCGATCCTAACAATTGGTATCAGAGCCCGGTCTTTCTCATTTCGGATTTACACCCGAGAGAAATGGCTCTTCATGGCTTTCAAGAGGGCTTTTCGGTCTTTCGTCCACCGTTGTTTAACGGATTGGACTACACTTATTGGAAAACTCGAATGAGAGTTTTCTTGATTTCTACGAATTTAGATTTATGGAATATCATTGAAAACCGTTTTCAACTTCCCTCTAAACCGATGAACGAATGGTCGGATTTGGAAAAGAAGTATTTTTCTTTAAACGCAAAGGCTATGAATGCCTTATTTTGCGCTTTGGACAAAAATGAGTTCAATCGGATTTCCACGTGCGAAACGGCTTTTGACATTTGGCGAACACTTGAAATCACGCACGAGGGAACTAGTAGAGTCAAAGACTCGAAAGTTAACTTTTTATTGCATGATTTCGAGCTTTTTCAAATGTAACCAAGCGAGACTATAGGCGACATGTACTCCCGTTTCACGGATGTCGTCAATAGTTTAAGAGCTCTTGGAAAATATTTTTCGGATTTTGAACTCGTAAACAAAATTTTGCGTTCTCTTTCTAAAAAGTGGGATTCAAAAGTAACTGCAATACAAGAAGCTAAAAATCTAAACAACTTACCACTTGAAGAACTAATTGGTTCATTGATGACATATGAAATGGTGCACAATGCACATGATGAACATGTTGAACACAATCACCTTCCAAAGAACAGGAAGGATTTGGAACTCTGGACAAATGAATGCCACTTGAGCGATGACTCAAGTGATGAGGACAATGATGAACAAACCAACCTTCCAAAGAACAGGAAGGATTTGGGATATAGAACATTTGAAGACCACTCGAGCATAAGCTCAAGTGATGGTGAACTTAAACTACAAATGAAACAAAAATTAAAAAGCAAAAAGAATGGAACTACTTGCTTTAAACGCAAGAAGAAGAACAAAAATTGGGATGAATCGAGCTCCTCTGAAGACGAGAAAGTCAACAAAAGCGAGGCGGCAAACTACGCCTTACCAGCCTATGACATTGAGGTAATTAAAATGCCTTTGGTTTATTTTAAAATTACTTGATGCTTTCATGATATATTTTCTTTTTTAGTTTAGAATTAATTTTCTTGAAAATTACATGTTTAAAAATAAAAATACAAAAATTATGATCATGCTGATAATTTCGAAAATGATAATATTGCATGATAAACAAACAAAATGATTTTGATCATGGTTAAGAAGTAATAATGTGTATCATGTTTGATTAACATTGTTGAATGAAATCACGTTTGATTTCAAGTAATGCATAAAGATGTAATATTAAATGGTTATTAACAATTTTATGCATGAGATTTTAAGTTATCCATGATCATGAGCTTGTTTGATCTTCTTGATTTAATTTCAAGATCTATAGCAAAAATCATGTCTGAATATATGAAAGTGTTAATTTCATTTTCGGATTCACTTAACAATTGGTATCCTAACAATCAGATTTTCTCATACACTTATGAAAAATATTTTTCTAAAATGGATTTGATGAAATGATTCCTGCTTATAAATTCCATCTTGAAATATGAATGATAGTGTTTTTGCTTGCGAAGATTTGTTTCACATTCTTATCTCCTATGATTCATGTGCAGAAAAAGAATTTATAAATCATAATACAATGAGATTTCTTATGCAAAAATAAAGTGCTTTTGTGATTCTTTGTTAAAGAGAATAATCATAATCATGATCTTGATAATTATAACATGAAGCTCTTTATAAATCAAGATCGTTCATTATGCTCCCTACATTTATCAAAAAGGAGTTCTTCAAATGAAATGCAATTCAATGAAGTGTCATATTGATATCTTAAAACTTGGAATATTTTAAAATGTGATCTTGATAAGAATGTTTTAAGTTGCTCTTTGTACTATATCTTTTCGAATGAATCATGAGCCTTGATATCATATATTTCATAATACAAGATTTCTTTGCCTTATGTCTTGAACTTTCATGCTTATCTTAATTTGGCATATAAAGACTAAGGCATGCTTAGATGAAAAAGAATCTCTTGAAAAAATGCTTTTCCCATCTGATCGAGATTAATGATTTCATGATATTTTGTGAATCTCGAAATTAATTTTAATGACTTGATTATGAATTTCAAGTTAATGATTTGATTTGAATAAGTTTTATCTAAATCATAATCTTGATCTTGCAAAATTGAAGTCACAAATAATATCTTGTGGTATTCATGAATTGATACTCACAATATGAAAGTATTGATATTCATGACTTGAATTGGATTGAAACATTGTATGCTTAAATTAATCATTCTCCTATGTTTCAAAAATTCCTTAAATGCCTTATGTGATGATTGAAAACTAACTTGCTTTATGATGAATCACAAATCATGACTTGATCTATGATGTAAATGCCTTCAAATAATTGAAATATTTAACACTTTTATGCTCTTCCCCCTACTTTCTTCTTGTTTTCAATGATAAAATAGGGAGAAGTTTTGATTATGCATGATAGGATATAATTTGACAAAATTTATACCATCATGAGAAACATTTATGATGTGCAATTATGCATGCAATACTTGTGCTTTCTAATTATGATGTGATGTATTGCATATGATGTAAATCATGATTTAAAATGCTATGAGTGCCAAGTTACACATTTTGAGAAGAAATTGTTATATTGAAACATTAATGTAATTATGAATGGTGATATGATATCATGCATGTAATACTTCAACTTATGATAATGATGCATGCAATGATAAAATATTTATGATGAAAAATTGTCTTGACATTCATAACTTGATTATTCATCATTTGTCATGATTTTGAAATCGTTGTAAAAGGAAAAAAGAACTACAAAACTGTATTCTCTCTTTCTTTTTTACAATGACAAAGGGGGAGATAGCTAGCTTGTACAAGTCAAGAAGATGCAAAAACTTGATTGCTAGCTTGCCTATCTTAAGTAGCAAAGATTGCTAACTTGCTTATTTCAAGAAGAAAAATTATCTTCTTGAACATCACTATCTTGAATATCTCAAGAAGCAAAGCTTGCAATTTGCACATTGCAATAGGAAGCAAGAATCATGAGCTTACACAAGAAAGCTATCTTGCATTTGCTTTCGAAATTTTTGCTAGCTTATATATTTTGAAACTTGTATATCGTAAAAACTGCTAGCTTGTTGGTCTAAAGAGAGCAAAATTTTCAAGAAGCAAGAGTTGCCTTCTTGAACATCTCTAATTTGCTAGCTTGCATGATGTAGAACTTGCTATCTTGAACATTACCAAAAGTGCTATCTTATATGCTATAAAACTTGCATATCTAAAACTTGATAGCATGAATGTTCTAAGCATGATGTAACACTTGCTAAATCTTCTAGCTCCAAGATTGCATGATGATACTATGTTTTTCATGCAATGAGTTGAATCTATATCACAAACGATTGATAGTGATACTTCTCCTTTTTGTTGATGACAAAGAGGGAGAAGTATGTTGATGAGAGTATGTTGATGACATAACATGTGATGCATAAGTTTATGCATATGTTCATGTTGACGTGTCGCAAGTATTCATGATGAATATTGCAATGACTTGAATTCAGTTTGAATTCAAGGTTCTATCAATATGGCATATTGATAGGGGGAGTTTGTTTAAGCTTCGGGAGTTAAGTTTAACTCCGTCATCAAGTGGTTGTCATCATCAAAAAGGGGGAGATTGTTAAATCTCGTATTTTGATGATGAAACTACTTGATATATGTTTATGATTTAATCTGTGTTTTGAGTGACGCAGGATGCTTCGATCAGGATGAGACAATTAAAGCAGGAAAATCATGTTGTGCTGAAGGAACATGTCAGAAGATTGGACGTCAGGCCGGTGGATCGGTCGACGCATCGACAGAAGGCTTCGGGCCATGGACTCGGGCATCGGGCCAAGAAGAGCGGGTATTGTGCCAAGGATATCGGAGTTGCAGAGTCAACTGGCCGATTGAGCAATAGGCTGTAGGAGAGGACGATGCGCCGAAGAATCGGACGAAGCGTCGAGGGACCAATTACATGCCGGACAACTTGGTTAATTGCTTAGGATTGATTGTCTCGATCGAAGTTCTGTTTTAATTGTGCAGGATTAACTATGATAACGATGAAGACATAAAGCGAAACAAAGTATCGGAGTCAAGTGCGAAGGATTTGTTGCGAGTTCGAGAGTTCGACGGAACTCCGAAGGTTCATCGGGAATGCTACCGGAACTAGCCGAGAATGAGTTGGGAGCTTGCCGAAGGGTTTTTCAGAAACTCACCGGAAGGTTCGTTGGAAGTTCACGGAGCTCGCCGAGAAAGATCGGAGCTTGCCGAAGAAGCTCGTTGGAACTCGCTAAGATCAAATCGTGAAGTCTAGGAGCTTACCGGGAGTCCGTTATGGTTTCCGAGAGTTCATCGGAAGACCGCTGGAAGTTTGCCGGAAGCTCGCCAGAAGAAGTCTTGATTTGCGGACTTTGTAATAGCTTAGAAAATGTCTTTAAATTCATAGTTAGCATGTTAATTAGGGTTAGGATTAGGTGTTAATCCTATAACCCAAGTAGGGGCCAATTAGGCTCAAGTTCGGACTGGTTTGGGCCAAGTTTGGAGCCAAACTAAGTGAGCTGAAATAGTGAAAGAGGTGGCACCGCCAGGGTTGGAGGTGGCACCGCCCAGGAGAGGATCTCCCAGCGAAGCTGGGCGGTGCAACCGCCCCAGGCAGGAGGTGGCACCGCCTGGGCTCAGTCTCCGAGCGAGACTGGGCGGTGCAACCTCTCCTGACAGAGGTAGCACCGCCTGAGCTCGGTCTTCGAGCTCTGGCAGGAGAGGTGCGACTGCCTCAATCAGGAGGTGGCACCGCTTGGGGCTCAGTCTCCGAGCCAGACTCAGGCTGTGCAACCGCCCCTGACAGAGAGGTGCAACCGCCTGGGCTCAATCTCCGAGCTCTGCCAGGCGGTGCAACCTCTCCAGTCAGGAGGTGCAACCGCCTGATCCCGGAATTCCGGGATTTGATCATTTTGAGCTCCAAATTTGAACTGGGTTGGGGCCTATAAATACCCCACCCATTCATCACAGAAAGAGCAAGAGACCTACACCAAAATCTTGATCTTCTTTGTGATTCTTGAGCTCAAAATTGTTGAAAAGCCTTTAAGTTCTCCTCCTTCTGTTCTTCAAAGTCTTGAGTTGTAAAGAGAGGAGAGAAAGGTTCTGTAAGGGTTGTCTCCTGATCCCGTCAAAAGGAGTGAAACTGTAAAAGGGCAGTTGGCCTTCGCCTATTGAAGGAAGGCCTCTAGTTGACGTCGGTGACCTCGTCGGTGGAGGAAGCCAAAAGTGGAGTAGGTCAAGACTGACCGAACCACTCTAAATCTCTGGTTTGCTTTTACTTTGAGCACTTTATCATTACTGCAAACCTCCTACATAGCTACTGCCCTCTGCGCTTTTACGAACAAGTCTCTAAGTTCTGATCTTTCCGAATCTGCATTCAGATGTAAATCGGTGTTTTCGTACAAACTTTACATTGCAGTTTACGTTTACGTTCTGATTCCATTTATAACTGCAAACTGTCTTCTGTGCTTTTACGAACGAGTTTCTAAGTTCAGATCTTTCTAAAACTGCGTAAATTGCGTTTAGACGTAAAACTACGTTTAGACGTAAAACTGCGTTTAGACGTAAAACTGCGTTTAGACGTAAACTGCGCAAACTGTGTTTAGACTGAAACTGCGTTTAGACGTAAACTGAGTTTAAACGCAAACTGCGTTTAGGCGCAAACTATGTTTAGACGCAAACTGCGTTTAGACGTAAACTGAGTTTAGACGTAAAATTACGTTTAGACGCAAACTGCGTTTAGACGCAAACTGCGTAAACTGCGCTTAATCTTAAGATCGGCTTTTACATCGAAATCGCTTTTATTGAACAAACGCAGCTTTCGTTTTTAATCGCTGAAAGATTTCCGCTGCACTAATTCCCCCCCTCTTAGTGCTCTCGATCCTAACAGTCCGGCGTATCATTGGTTTTACCGGTGCTTCGTCCGATCCTTTGGCACATTGTCCTCTCCTTTGACGTATTACCCAATCAGCATGTTGTCTTCTTGTAACATCTGATCTCCTTGGCACAATATCCGATCTTCTTAGCCCAATGCTCGAATTCATGGACCGAAGCCTTCTACCGACACGTCGACCGATCCTTTGGCCCGAGTCCAATTTTCTGACATGTTTACTCCGGCTCAACATCTGATTCCTTCTACTTTAATCGATTTACCTCTTCTGATTGAAATTAGTCCTGCATCACTTAAACATATATTAGATAAACACTTATCAATTGGTTTCATCATCAAAATATGAGATTTGATAATCTCCTCATTTTTAATGATGACAACAAATTGATGACGGAGTTTAAATAAACTCTTAAAATTTAAACAAACTCCCCCTATAAATAATATTGATAGAAACTTTGAAATCATAGTATTTCAACATTACATTCAACATGAGTATTAAAATAACCAATTTATCACATCATTGCATACATAATAAAATCATACATAATCAAAATATCCAAGTACATCATCCCATGATCATCATCATACCTTCTCCCCCTTTGTCATCAATAAGATCCATTCAGCACCTTGGAGTCAGGGCCGATGGTGGCACCGCCTGAGACCCTCCCTCCCAAGTGGGCTAGGCGGTGGTACCGTTAGCAGTTAATGCTGTCAGGCGGTGATACTGCCAAAGCTCGGTCTCCGATCTCTATTAGGCAATCGTACCACCCAAACTGAGCGGTGGTACCACCCAGTGTCAGTCTATAAGTGGTGGTACCACCAATACCTCGAAAATCTAGGATAAGAAACTTTCTAGCTTCAATTTTGAAGCCATTGGGGCTTATAAATACCACACCCTTTTCTGCATGAAAGGGCACAAAAGTATGAACAATATCTTAAAGTCTTGGGGTGTTAAAAGTGTTGTAAAAGTGCTAAGAGTCCTCCTCCTCCCTTTCTAAGTCTTGTGATCATTCAAGAGAGGTGTGAGGCTTATAAGGGTTATCTTCTAAACATGTGAAAAGGGGAAAATATTATAAAGAGGGTGGTTGGTCTTCGCCCATTGAATGAAGGCCATTAGTGGACGTTGATAACCTTGAAGGAGGAGGAATCGGAAGTGGATGTAGGTCACAACGACCGAACCACTATAAATTCCGATGTGCTCATTTCTATTATGTTTTTTATTACTACTATTACTTTCTAAGTTAATTACTAGTTCATTTACTCTAAAGTAAAGCACTTTCCGAGATTAGTTTTCAACGAACTAATATCTTACAAAATCAATGATTTTTTCTACTGCACTAATTCACCTCCCCTTTTAGTGTCACTCTTGATCCTAACAATTAGCATCATAGCTCGATTACTCTCAATTTGGTTTAAAACCTAAGAGAGATGGCTTTTGTCATAATCAAGAGGGTCATTCTATCATATGTCCTCCCTGTTGAATCTTAGATTTTGATGATGAAACCAATTGATAGGGTTTATGATTTGATCTGTGTTTTGAGTGACGTAGGAAGCTTCGATCAGGGAGAGACAATTAAAGCAAGAAGAATCATGTTAGGCTGGAGAAAAATGTTGAATCTTGAATTTTGATGATGAAACCAATTGATAGTGTTTATGATTTGATCTGCATTTTGAGTGACACAAGAAGCTCCGATTAGGGAGAGATAATTAAAGTAGGAAGAATCATGTTAGGCTAGAGAAAAACATGTCAGAAGATTGGATGTCGAGCCGAAGGATCAGTCGACGTATCGACAGAAGGATTCGGGTCATGGGTTCGGGCATCGGGCCAAGAAGAGCAAAAATTGCACAAAGGAAATCGGAGTTGCGGAGGTCAATTGACCGATTGAGCAATAGGTTGCAAAAAAGGACGATGTGCCAAATAATCGGAAGAAGTGTCGATAAACCAATGACATACCGGACAACACTTGATTCAAGCTATGTAATAATTGTCTAGATCGAAGTAGGTTTTAAGTGTACATGATTAACTACGATAGCAAGGCATAAAGTAAAATGAAGTCCTAGAGTCAAGAATGAGATTTCGTTGGGAGTTCGAGAGTTCGTCGGAAGTCCGAATGTTCGTCGAAAGTTCTACCGGAATTGATCGAGAAGTCCAAGAACTTACCAAAGAAGCTCGTTGGAACTCACCAAGAAGATCGTCGTGAAGTCCAGGAGCTTGTCGGGAGGTCCATTGGAACATTGTTGAGAGATCGTCGGATGTTCGTCGGAAGCTCGCTGGAAGAAACCTAGACTTACAGACTTATTTAGCTTAGTAAATGTCTTAAAATTCTTAGTTAGCACATAATTAGATTAGAATTGGGCCAACTCAATTAGGGGTCAATTGGGCTTAATTTTGGGCTATGTTGGGCCAAGTGCAAGGCCCAAACAGTGACCCAATAGGTGGCACCATCGTGGCATAGTCTCCGAGACTATGTTAGGCGGTGTACGTACCGCTAGATTAGGCGATGATACCGCTTAGTGGTAGTGCTAGGCGGTGATACCGCCTAGTGGTAGTGTTAGGCGGTGGTACCACCCAGACATAGTCTTCCAAGCGATGGTACCGCCAAGTATTAGTGCTGCAGGTGGTGGTACCGCCCAACACAGGCGATGGTACCATCAGGACCTGGGAAACCTAGGATAAGACTCCTTTAGGCTCCAAGTTTGAATCCACTTGAGGCCTATAAATACCCCTCTCATCCCTAGTTAACAAAACATAATAATTGAGATAAAAAAGTAGAAAAACGCTATTGTAATCTTGTGAAAACTTCTCTCAAAAGCTCTAAGTGTTTGTATAGTTTAAGAGATGAGTAATTATGGGGGTAAAAGTTCTCTCCTAAGCATGCAAATGGAGAATAGAGTTGTAAAGAGGTGATTGGTCTTCTCCTATTGAAGGAAGACCGATAGTGGATGCCAGTGGCCTCAACGGAGAAGGAATCAAGAGTGGATGTAGGTCACAACGATCGAACAACTATAAACTCGGTTTGTATTTTTGTTTTGCTCTTTACTTTAATTGCAAACTCGCATACTTCCTCATTACTTTAGTTGTACACTCTACAAATGTGTTTCAAGTTAACATCTTTTTGAGATCGGTTTTAATTGAATGAAAGATTTTCGAACCGACATGATTTTATCCGCTACACTAATTCACCCCCCCTCTTAGTGCCGACTCGTTCCTAACAAAAAACATGCCAGAAGATTGGATGTCGAGCTAAAAGATTGATCGACATATTGATAGAAGGCCTTAAGCCATGGGATTGGGCATCGAGTCTAGAAGAGTGGATATTGCACTAAGAAAATTGGAGTTGTAGAGGTCAACTGGCCGATTGGGCAATAAGCAGCAAGAGAGGACGATGCGTTGAAGAATCGGACGAGGCATCGATGAACTAATGACATGAGGGACAATATTTGATTAGCTTTATAATAATTGTCTAGATCAAAGTAGGTTTTAAGTGTGTAGGAGTTCTATCAATATGACATATTGATAGGGGGAGTTAAGGGTAACTCCATCATCAATTAGTTGTCATCATAAAAAAGGGAGAGATTGTTGACTCTCAAATTTTGATGATGAAACCAATTGATAGTGTTTATGATTTGATCTATGTTTTGAATGACATAGGAAGCTTCAACCAAGAAGAGACAATTAAAGCAGGAAGAATTATGTTGGGCTAGAGAAAAACATGTCAAAAGATTAGACGTCAAGCCGAAGGATCAATCGACGTATTGACAGAAGGCCTCGGGCCACGGGATCGGGCATCGGGTCAAGAAGAGTGGAAATTGCACTAAGGAAATCATAGTTACGGAGGTCAACTGGTCGATTGGGCAACAGGCTACGAGAGAGGACGATACACCAAAGAATCCGATGAGGCATCGATGAACCAGTGACATAAGGGACAACATTTAATTAGCTTTGTAATAATTATCTAAATCAAAGTAGATTTTAAGTGTGCAGGATTAATTATGATAGCGGTCAAGGCATAAAGCAAAATGAAGTCCCGGAGTTAAGAACAAGATTTCGTTGGGAGTTTGAGAGTTCGTTGGAAGTCCGGACATTTGTCGGAAGTTCTGCCGGAATTGACAGAGAAGTCTAAGAGCTTGCCAAAGAAGCTTGTCGGAACTTGCCAAAAAGATCGTCGTGAAGTCCACGAGCTTGCCGAGAGTCCGCTGGAACCTTGCCGAGAGATCGTCGGAAGATCACCGGAAGAAACCTAGACTTACAAACTTATTTAACTTAGTGAATGTCTTAAAATTCGTAGTTGGCACATAATTGAGTTGGAATTGGGCCAACTTAATTAGGGGTCAATTGGGCCTCAGTTTAGGCTGTGTTGGGCAAAGTGAAAGGCCCAAGTAATGACCCAATAGGTGGCACCGTCATGACACAGTCTCCGAGACTATGTCAAGCGATGGTACCGCCTGTCTGGGTAGTGGTATCGCCCAGTGGCAAGGTGTCAAGTGATGGTACCACCAGATTGGATGGTTGTATCGCCTAGTGTCAATGTTATAGGCGGTGGTACCGCCTAGCACAAGTAGTGGTATCATTAGTACCCCGAAAACTAGGGATAAGACACTTTTAGGCTTCAAGTTTGAATCTACTTGAGGCTTATAAATGCTAGTCATAGGTGCCCAGCAAGCCAATCACGTGAGTGATAGCACGTGTGACTTGATACAGAATCTTTTTGCTTATTATATTTTGGCATATATCACTTTATAACTATAATATAAATGCATATATATATATTGTGATGTCCTTGGATTTGTGCAATGGGAATCGGATCGTGATGAGATCACGATAATAAGATCGATTCACCTTTAAACACATATCCTAAATAATCCCGGTCATAGGTTACTCGAGAGGGACATCGTGATAACCGGACAGACTGGTGTGCTGTATACCCGTCCATATGATGGATGCAGTTGGTCTCATAGCTGCTCGTGTAGGGACACTAGGGATACATTACAGGTGCTCATTGGAGAATGAGTTCACTGATTGATCCGCTTACGGAATGCTGGATGGTTGATGATGCCTTATTGTCAGACAACGATTCCGTAGTCCTAGTGGTGTATCTGGTCCTTAGACTTGAGACACCAAGGATGTCTTGTATGAGTGCTCCACTCTTTGATACCAGACTTATAGGTTTGGCTGTCCCAAATCTAGTACAGCTGGTCATTGGGAGTGGTAGTCGACCTTACGAGGGCTATTGAGTGTCGATAGAGGATCATCCACTCTCGGTGTCATGAGAGGAATATCCCATATGTTCTTGTTCAGACAAATCCCTGGCCAAGGTCATTCGAGTTGAGAGAGAAAGAGTTCTCTGGGAGAATCCGATTAGAGCGAGAGTCGAGTAGAAACCGTATGGGTCTGACAGCACTATGCTCGATATACGGTCTTTGGGATATTAGATGGATGAGGGACTATAGGTATAAGGTAATTGAGGACAAATAGGTCCAATGGATTGGATTCCCCTGTATCGTCTAGGGACTACGGCGTAGTGGCCTAGTACGTCCATAGTCGATGAGTCAAGTGAATTATTACAGAGATAATAATTCACTGAGTTAGAAGGAGTTCTGACAGGTATGACTCACGGCTAACTCGATATTGGGCCTAGAGGGTTACACACATATGGTAGGCATTGCGATGAGTAGAGGTTCGGATATGAGATATCAGACGGAGCCCTTATCTTATTGGATGCAGATCCAATACCCACTAGGGGAGGACCCATTAGGGTTTGACAGGGGACCTCTATAAATAGGAGGGATTCAGAGCCTCATAGGCTAGAGCCTTTGCTTGCCTTTCCTATTCTCCTCTCCCTCTCCACCTCAGAGCAGGCCTGGAGTTTTGAGGAGCGTCGTCGCAACCCTATTGTGTGGATCACCGCTAAAGAGGAGGACGCTTGACCTCATTCACCCTCTCCTAAGGATCTGCAAGGAAACAGGGATATATGATCTCCCTAGGTAACACAATCTACTCTATACGCAGTTTTAAAGTTTCGCGGATTTTGCGCACCAATCTTCGCATGATGACGAACATCTCTTTGGGAATCGGGGATTTTGTTTTCTTGTTCTTCCGCTGCGCATATGATGTCGCCCCCAAGATTTCCTAACAGTGGTATCAGAGCCAGGTTGTTCGTGCAAATGATTGGTTTTGAACTGCGTGTGTTGTGTTTAGGAAGAATTTTGACGTCAAAATCGTTGACGCAAAAACAAGGAAGGGTAGCAATAGTTGCTTCCCTTGATCTGCGTACGTGCAGCGCAGCCGAAGGCGGGCAGCACAGGGGGCTGCGTTTGCAGCAGCCGGCCGATGGCCTGCTTGCAGCAGGCTTGCATCCGGCGGGGCTGGCAGCCCGCGGGCAAAGGCGCCTACGGCCGCTTCTCCCGCGGGGTGAGGCGCCGCAGGGCAGCGGAGCTTGCCACCGCTGCTCCTGCGGGTGAAACCGCACCCCCCCCACCTCCCCCCATAGGGGTGGCCGCCCGGCGGGACAGCACCGCCTACGGGCGTTGCCCCACCGGCAGAACCGCCCGCGGGGGCGCCCACCTGCAGGCGAGGGCAGCGAGCAGGGTGGCGACGACGGCAACAGCAGAGGGAATTAGGGTTTGGGGCAAAAGGATAGTTTTGCCCCTATGAATTTGAGAAATTTCAGTTTCTGTTGTTTGTCTAAATTATGAAAATACCCTTAGAAATTAAGAAATTCCCTACATGTCCCTGATTTCATAAAATATTAATTAATTAAATGGTTTAGTTGATTATTATTTTTATTATTATCTAGTAGTCCTACATGATGATGATTATTTATACATGTGATGTATGATGTGTGGACGGATGATAATGGACCGTGTGATGTGTATACTTGTGATTATTATTATTGAGGTCTGCGAGCCTCCATTATATTTCTCATTTATTGTCGGGCCTGCGTG
Source organism: Musa acuminata AAA Group (assembly GCF_036884655.1). Lineage (NCBI taxonomy): Eukaryota > Viridiplantae > Streptophyta > Magnoliopsida > Zingiberales > Musaceae > Musa > Musa acuminata. The sequence continues at coordinate 10,017,972 of NC_088347.1, read as the reverse complement.
CCTATGATTAAGTTGTAATTACAAGAGGAGGCACAGCGGGAGCGTGGATGCGATAGCGGGACCCACGAGACGGACGATCGCGATGCATGAAGATGCATCAAGATGTCGACGAAACCAACGAGGACGAGATGGATGATCACAGGGCATGGAGATGCACCGTTGCACACATAGATCTTGATGTGAGTGATTAGGCCTATTGGCTCGGGCCTAATCACATTAGGTTATGGTCCATGATCATCTGGTGTGATTGCTTATACACATACTAGATATGTATATATATTTGCATGCGATGTAGATATATATTAAATATGTATATGTGTGACATATGTCATATTAGGAGACCAAATCATAGAAACATCTCTCGATAATATTAAGTCGGTAAACATGAGGCAATTAGATTAACCCACGTGGCCTTCCATCGTTATAAGTAGGAACCGATTCCCGGTGTAGGTTGAGTTGGTCGAGTCCCTCGAGACTCACCTATATCGCGATTCGCTATCTTTCTTACGACATAGAGATGTCACCGGTGACCTGAGGGCATGGTATGCTTGGTCGAGTCCCTCGAGGGTATATCATCAAATCAGACTCATCTTGTAACGAAGGTGTTGACTTAACCGAGCATCATGGTTGGTCGAGTCCCTCGAGGCCATGGTGATTCGGAGGCCGAATAGGACGGGAATCACAAGGAGTTATGATCGGCAAGAGTTGCCTACCTTTTAGGCTTAGTGTGATTGGTCGAGTCCCTCGAGGTTACACTAAGACGCTGATTGGATCCTGATCCCCACTAGAAGTCTGCCGGAGACTTCCGTTTCACGTGCTGAGGGTGTCGCGTGACTCGTTAGTAAAATAGTGGGAGCATATTAAGATAGAAGTCCATATCTTGATAGTTTATTTCTTGCAAAATCTGCATGTTATTCATTTCTATTGCATCTTTATTTTCAGAAAATGTCGCTTTCAAATCCCTTACGTGGCATACTTGATGTCAACCGCCTTACTGGTCCAAATTATATGGATTGGCTCCGTAACTTGAGAATTGTTCTCACAGCGAAGAAAATCATGTACGTCCTTGATACAGTGATGCCTACGCCCGAAGAAGGGGCAAGCGAGGATGAGATCGCTCGCTACGTTAAGTACATTGATGACTCCACTCTTGCTCAGTGCTATATGTTGAGCTCTATGACTCCTGAGTTACAGAGACAACATGAAAAGATGGATGCCAGATCCATTCTCCTACATGTCCGCAAATTATTTGAGGAACAGGGAAGGACTCAGCGATATGAGATATCCAAGAGCCTCTTCCGCGCTAGGATGACTGAGGGGACACCGGTTCAGAACCATGTCCTAAAGATGATTGAGTGGATAGAGAAACTCATAGGTCTAGGAATGGTCCTAGAGGATAACTTGTGTGTGGACATTGTGCTTCAGTCCCTACTAGATTCCTTTGTACAGTTCATAATGAATTTTAATATGAACAAGCTTGAGGTGACTCTCCCAGAGCTCCTCAATATGTTGAGGGAGGCAGAGAGTACTATTAAGAAAGAGAAGCCAGTTCTCTACACTGGTGAGACCAGAAAGAAAAGGAAAGGAGAAAGGTCCCTTAAGAAGGGAAAGGGCAAGGGCAAACCAAGTAAAGCAAAGGTTGCTAAGAAAGACCCAGCAAAGGACAAAGGCCAGTGCTTCCACTATGGTAAAGATAGGCACTGGAAGAGAAACTGTAAAAAGTACCTTGCAGAAAGGGTGAAATAGAAGCTTGGAGAAGCTTCAGGTACATTCATGATCAATCTCCAATTGTCAGATTTTTGTGATAGTGCATTGGTATTGGATACCAGTATTGCTTATCACATCTACAATTTATTGTAAATTCTAGCAAAGCCAAGGGGAGATTGACGAGAGGAATATTGCATAAAGGTTTATTTATGCAAGACACTACTCCACATATCATGAATGTAAGTGTCTAAGAGGAAACAAGATAAGGTGAACAATGCATACCTATGGCATTGTAGGCTAGGTCATATCCATGAGGGAATGATTCAAAAGTTACTAAATGATGGATATCTAGATCCATTCAACTATATGTCATATGCAACTTGCGAGCCTTGCCTTCGTGGAAAACTGACCAACTCTTCATTTAGTGGAACTAGAGAGAGAGCCGCTGAGCTGTTGGAACTCTTACATAGTGATGTATGTGGACCCATGTCAACTCATGCCATTGGTGGTTACTCCTACTTCATTACCTTTACTGATGATTTCTCAAGGTATGGATATGTGTACTTAATGAAGTGCAAGTCTGAGGCCTTTGAGAAATTCAGAGAGTATAAGAATGAGGTGGAGAACCAGACTGGAAAGAGTATCCAAACTCTTCGATCAAATCGAGGAGGTGAGTACTTAAGTACAGAGTTTACTCAGTTCCTCAAGGACCATGGGATATTATCCCAATGGACACCTCCTTATACACCTCAACTCAATGGTGTCTCTGAAAGGAGAAATCGTACGTTATTAGACATGGTACGGTCCATGATGAGTTTCGCTAACCTACCCATCTCATTCTGGGGATATGCCCTAGAAACCATAGCTTACCTTCTGAATAGAGTTCCAACTAAGTCGGTAGTGTCTACACCATATGAGATATGGAAAGGGAAGAAGCCTGATCTTAAGGTTGTTAAGATTTGGGGCTGCCCTACCCACGTTAAAAGATACAACCCCGATAAGTTATAATCAAGGACAGAGCGATGCAAATTTGTGGGATACCCCTAGGAAACTTGTGGGTATTATTTCTATCATCTCGAGGACCAAAAGGTCTTTGTAGCTAAGAGAGCAGTGTTCCTTGAGAAGGAACACATTCTTGGCGGAGACAGTGGGAGAATGATAGAGTTGAGCGAGGTTGGAGAACCAAGCTCAAGCACCACTCTACAGCCCAAGTCTGTTCAGGTACCTAATACACAAGTTTCAACTTTACGCAGGTATGATAGAGTATCCTATCCTCCTGAGAGATATGTGGGACATATTAGAGGAGAGGATGTTGAGGACATTGATCCTCAAACCTACGAGGAGGCTATTATGAGTATAGACTCTGGGAAGTGGCAAGAAGCCATGAATTTTGAGATGGATTCTATGTACTCCAATAAAGTTTGGAACCTAGTTGATGCGCCCGAAGGTATTGTACCCATCGATTGCAAGTGGATCTTTAAGAAAAAGATTGGAGTAGATGGAAAGGTAGAGACCTATAAAGCAAGGCTAGTGGCTAAGGGGTATCGTCAAAGGCAAGGTGTGTGTAGCCATCCATTCCACAACCCAACCCACTGCCTACTCTTCGGTCACAGCTCCAACTGATGTGTGGCATCATCGTCTTGGTCATCCCTCAACTTTTATTTAGCAAAAATTGCTTTCTCGTTATTCTCTTCCTATGCTTACAACCAATAACACATAACTCATTGTGATACTTGTTTAAGTAATAAAAGTCATAGACTTCCCTTTGGAAAATCCTCCATATCTTGCTCTAAGGCCCTTAAGGTTATTTACACTGATGTTTGGGGCCCCACTCCATTCACTTCCTCTGACAAATTCAGATTTTATGTTATTTTCATAGACTATTTCACCAAATACACATGGTTATACCCTCTTCACCATAAATCTGAAGTTTCAACAGTCTTTACCAACTTTCGAAGATTGGTCGAGAACTTTTTTCAGTCTAAAATCAAAACTATTTACTCCGATGGTGGTAGTGAATATCAAGCCCTCACATCCTACCTATCTACTTGTGGTATATAACACCTCAAGTCACCTCCACACACTCCTCAACTCGTCGGCTCTACTGAATGCAAACATCGACATATAGTTGAAACTGGTCTCACACTCCTACACCAAGACTCTATGCCACTAACTTTTTGGACTGCAGTATTTCAAGCTGCCATCTACCTCATTAATCGTATGCTCACTCCTGTCCTTGAGTACGAGTCATCATTTGAAAAATTATTTCACAAATCCCCAAACCTTCAAAAACTTAAAGTGTTTGGATGTTTATGTTATCCATGGCTCCGTCCCTTTGCCTCATATAAGTTAACATCAAAATCTAAACCTTGCATTTTTATTGGATACTCCCTTGACCATAATGCTTTTCGATACTATGAACCCCAATCTCAAAAAGTCTTTACCTCCCATCATGTTATTTTTATAGAGACTACCTTTCCGTTTCACAACCTTGAGTCTCCTACTGTGCGACCTACTCCATCACATATTCATCACTAGAGTACGCCATCAATCTCGTCAATTGAGTCTCCCATAATATCATCCAGTCCTTCTCCTCAGGATCCACACTCTCTCATTCTCTTGGTGCAACAGGTCCTCATCCCCTCCATTGTGCCTCTTCCTTCTTCACAAGTTTCCCCTACGATTGAAGGTATTCCCTCGGAATCACATTCACTACCTTTATCCTCTTTTGGGACCAATGACACTGAAGTCTCTCATCCTACCCTAATCTGTGTCCCTCTACTGCCCATACCTACAACACTCTCTATAGCCCCTGGACATCCAATGACAACACACTCCAAAAGTGGTGTATTTAAACCACGACAAATTCTTGACTTACATACCATCACAACATCCTCGTCAAAGACCACTGAACCTACCACAATTACTCAAGCCCAAAAATCTCTATGCTGGCGTAAAGCCATGTGTGAAGAATATAATGCACTACTCAATAATTCTACATGGACCCTTGTACCCTCTCATCCCACACAAAACATCATCGGGTGTAAGTGAGTCTTTCGAATTAAGAGGAACCCAGATGGATCTATAGCCAGATATAAAGCACATCTAGTGGCCAAAGGGTTTCATCAACGACCTGGTATTGACTTTATAAAGACATTCAGCCCTGTTGTTAAACCTATAATAATTCGACTTATTCTGAGTTTGGCCATCTCAGAAGGCTAGCATTTACATCAACTTGACATTAACAATGCCTTTTTACAGGGGACCCTAACTAATGATGTCTTCATGCAGCAGCATTCTGGCTTCATCCACCCTCAATATCCAAAGCATGTTTGTAAACTACAAAAAGCTATTTATGGACTTCGTCAGGTTCTAAGAGCTTGGTACACCAAACTTTGCTCGTTTTTGGCATCAATTGGCTTCAACTCTAAGTCTGATACCTCCTTATTTCTTCGTCACCAAAGTGGTAATATATTATATCTTCTGGTATATGTGAATGATATTATTGTCACAGGCAACAATCCTATGGAAATCAAGGCATTCATCAAGCATTTAGCAGATCGATTCTCCTGTAAAGATCTAGGAACCTTAAACTATTTTTTGGGAGTGGAAGCAACATACATATTTTTCGGGCTCTTCCTATCACAACGAAATTATATTCAAGATCTATTATCTAAAACGAACATGCAAGATGTAAAGGCAGTTACAACACCTCTGTCTACTAGCGAGTCGCTCAAACTATATGATGGAAGCCTTGCTACAAAGCCAACTCAATACCATCAAGTCCTTGGCTCCTTATAGTACTTATCTCTCACTCGTCCAGATATCTTATTTACGGTCAATAAATTATCCCAATTCATGCATCGACCATCTACTATGCATTGGTCTATAATCAAACGAATATTGTGATATCTTCACGGGACTATCAATCATGGCCTCTTTTTTCACAAACACTCCCTCTTCATCTCCATGCCTTTGCTGATGCCGATTGGGCAGGGAATTTTGATGACAGAACATCCACATCGGGGTATATTCTCTTCCTTGGACCTAATCCAATCAGTTGGAGTTCCAAGAATCAAAAGATAGTTGCACGTTCTACAATTGAAGCTGAATACCGTGCCATTGCCACCGCTATTACAGAACTCAATTGGGTCATGAATCTCCTCAAGGAACTTGGCATCAACATCAACTCTACTCCTATAATATATTGTGACAATGTCGGAGCCACTTATCTATGCGCCAATCTGGTATTCCACTCACGTATGAAACATATCGCCATCAACTTTCACTTTATGCGAGAGCAAGTTGTCAGACATCAATTATGTGTTTCTCACGTACATACGGCTGATCAACTAGCGGAGATTTCCCATGATAACAACCTCAGATCTCCCATGATAACAAACTCAACAACAGCCAAGATCTTCCCAACTACATGATGAGATATCATAAATCTGTTAAGGAAAATCCTCCTTTGTTTCCTCCTATAGGAAACAGAGATGTCACAACCTCTTCTCCCTCTTCTCCTTCCCACCCTCCTCTTTTCTTCTTTTCTTCCCTTCTCCTCCCCGACGCCCCACATATGCACTCCTCTATTTCCTTCTATAGGAAACAGAGGTACTGTAGCCCTAGCTGCTACAGCTACCTCTCTCTCCTCTCCCTCTTCCCTCTCTTCTTCTTCTTTTCTTCTCTTCTCCCTCTTCTTCCTCCTCTCTTCTTTTCCCTCTTCTTCTTCTTTTCTTCTCTTCTCCCTCTACTTCTCTTCTTCTTCTCCCCACGCCCCACAGCTCCTCTCTCTGTTTCACGGGAAATAGAGAGCGTGGGAGGCGATGGGATAAAACCGAAATTTTTTAATTTTTTTTTAACTTAACAGTGTAGTCTTTGAAATTTCTATATTTACATATAGGTCCTCCAATTTACAAATAAATCCTTATTAATAAATTTCAAAAGTGAGGGGTATTATACTCTCCCCCCTCTTAAAAGAAAATTTAGTCCCCTAAGTTGGTTATACCTCAATCAATGAAAATATGAGGATTACGTTTTATTCATTTCCTTCTCCAGCTCTCAAATAGTTTAATATAATTACATAATCATCCAAGAGTGATCGAAATATCCTCCTCCTTAATCCTCAATAGATGCTAACTCGATCTTCGATCAATTTTTGAAAATACTTGTGCACCCTGCAGTTGATCAAACAAGTCGTCACTTTAGATAATACTCGTTTTTTATGGTCACCTGATTCAATTATCTAAAATTAATGTAAAGTCTCAATGTTATATCCATCTTTTTAACTAACACTGGAGCACCCAATGATGAAATATTAAGCTAAATAAAATCATTATTTAATAGTCCTTGTAGTTGCTTTTTCAATTTCACTTACTCAAATGATGTCATTCTGTAGAGAGGCTTAGATATTGGGATTGTCCCAAGGATCAAATCAAAAGCAAAGTCATGTTTGGAGGTAATCCGGGTAAGTCATCCTAGGATACATTAGACAAAGAGATAAATCATGTCCAATACTCTCAAAATTAAAGATGGACTGATCTAATATGTAAAAAGTGATAATTTGTTATATAAATTCTTCCTGATTCCTCCTACTTTAATCGAATTGTATTTTATGATCAAAGTTAGTCCTACATCACTCAAAATACAGATTATATCGTAAACTCATCAATTGATTTCATCATCAAAATCCGAGATTCAACAATCTCCCCCTTTTTGATGATGACTACCAATTGATGACGAATTTAAACTAAACTCCCCCTATTAATATATCATATTGAAATAAGGTTAAATTTTAGCAAATGATAAGTGTTGACTTTCACATCATTGCATGCATCATAAAATCATAAGTATTGCATGCATCATTCCAAATCATAAATATTTCAAATCATCATGAAATCAAAATATCAAAGTACATTACATCTTACCATGCATCATCATAATATCATGAGTATTTCATGCATAATTTCATATCATCATTATAACTTCTCCCCATTTGTCATCAACAAAAAAGAGAAAAGTTATAATATCCCTCATTTTTAAAAATTTTATAAGAGCTTATTTGTAATATAGGGATCTAAATGTAAATATTAAAAATATGATATGATCTGTGAAACATTTATATTAGGTTCTCAAAAAAATAAGAAAAATGGTGGACATCTGTCACTAGCTAACCGAAGGTTGGTGTCACCTATGTTTGTTCTAAGGATGACACATAGGCTGCTTTCATGCATGCTTGCCACCTTGCAAATCCTTATATTAGCTAAGTCTAATACATTAGAGGAGAAAACTAAATGTAGAGGAGAAAACTAAAGGGGAGAAACGTGCTGCATCTGTAACATCCCCCATTTTTGAAAATTTAGTAAAAGGTATGTTTGTAAAAATAAGGATTATTTAATAATTATTTTATATTAAATGATATTATATTAAAGGTTTATGGCTAGGGACCTAAGAGTAAATATTAGAAGTTTGATATAATTTATAAAGATTCAGATTTAAGTTTAAAAAAAAAAAAAAAAAACAAAATATAGTGGACATGTGTCACTAACTAACCTAAGGTTGGTGCCACTTATCTTTGCTCTAAAGATGACACCTAGCCCCTTTCATGCATGCATGACACCTTGCAACTTTTGCATTAGCCAAAAGCTAAATAATTAGATGAAGGGTTAAAGAAAACAAACCTGAAGAGTTGCAGCCAACGTGAGTTTGAGAGAAGAAGAAGAAGAAGAAGAAGAAGAAGAAGAAGAAGAGGAGCTTGAGGTTTTTCATCAATTTTCTCACATTTGGGATTCAAATAATTTGAAGGCAAGTGTTCTAACCCAATTCCACAGTAACCATAATCTCTGTTTCCATTTTTATTCTGTAAAATTTGAAAGATTTCAACTGAGAACCAGACCTTCTTTAGTTTTGATATAAAGCTATGAATCTGTAATTTTTTGGTAATCTGACCTCTATGCAATGTTTTGATCATAACATTTTGTAATAAACTCTGATTTAGACAAAACCTATTCCATTTGAAAGTAGACAAGAAAATATTTATTTTGATATAAAGATAGAACGATTTGGAGTTTAAATTCCTACTAATAGTTCTGTTTAAATTAACCCTACAGATTCTGCAAAACAGGGACTGAAATTTCTGACCTCTTGTTGCTTAACTACTTATAACTTTCTGTTGTGAACTCAGATTCATACAAAGTATATTTTATTCGAATCTAGACTCAAAATTATTTCTGTATATACCTGATTTGAAATTTTTGGAGTACAATTGCTAACTGAAACATCTAGATTCATCGACCCTATGGATTCAGTAAAATAGAGCTAATATTTTCAGACATTTCGCTACGAAATTATCTGTAACTCCCTGTTGTAAATTCCAAATCTTGTAAAACTTAATTTGCCTAAAACTAGATTGACAAAGCTTTCTAATGACACCTATTTTATATAAATTGGAGTATAATTGGTTATCCAAATAGTTCATACAATGTTCCTATCAAATTCTGCCAGAATCGAGCTTTGGTCGATTTCGACTTTCCTTGTTACTTCCCTTTGGAAATCGATTTTGGAAAAAACTCTTACTTCAGTTAAGCTTTACATTATTATCTTAAATTCCTGTATACTTTTGTCCTTAATTTATTTGTATATCCGCAGCTATCATCTAAAGTTCATGTTTGCATCGTAATGATTCGGCATATGCATCCCATTGTTCCGCATTTAGCTTTCGATATGTGCCTCTTCCAATTTCATTTCTTTGGATATTGAATTTATCTAACTTTCTTATTTCAATTGAGCTATATGTGATTTCTTGAAATCCTTGTATGCCCTTGCTTTTGTTTCCTTTCAAATCTAAATACATTTGTGAAAGATTATGTTTGTATCGTATTGACTCGAAAGGCATATGTACATTTCGTTGTTCCGCATGTGCTTCCAATATATGCTAATTTCATTATTCATACTGTCCCTTTGTACTTTGGTGTTTGTGGGATAAATGTGAACCTTTGCCAGAAATGGTAAAGGGAGTAATGCTTAGAGCCCGCGATGCTCTGCCGGCCCCCTATGACTTCACTCAGACGTGGGTGGATGGAGCTCCCAGACGTGGGAGACTTATGTTTGGTGGTCATTCAGAAATGGATGGACCATATTATGTTATGATCCCACTTCACCTTCTATGTGTTTGATATGATATCCAAAGCTTTGGCTATGTTTCTATGCATGCTTTGGATAAGAATGAAATGAATGCATCGTTATGTGACATTTGAGCTTCTATTCATGTTTTGTTCTTTGATATATTTCTGAAATGTTATAAGACTTTGTTATACCTTGAAAGCTACCATATGTCATCGTATGCTCCTTATGCCAATGATATGCTCCAGTTATCTTTCCTCGATTGTATAAACAAAACGTGCTTTGAACGAAATGACATCGTAATTCTGCATTCATGATATCCAAAATGCTCCTTATGTCTTTGTTATGCCTTGAAATTACCATATGTCATCGATATGCTCCTTATGCCAATGATATGCTCCAATTACCTTTCCTCGATTATATGAATAAAACGTGCTTCGAACGATATGATATTGTAATTCTACATTCAAACAAAACATGCTACTATTTCATCTTGTATCTCTGCTTTGTATTTTGATACCTCATTTGTTTGAAAACTATCCTCTTTGCTATGGATATGTTAGTCATTTGCTGAGCTTTATATGCTCACCCCGTTGCTATATAAATTTTTCAGGATAGCTTATCGCTCACTAAAATGTGTAAATTGGGTTGAGGCAGTGGAAGACTAGAAGATTTTGGGGCAAATATTTTGTACTTGATAGGTTGATGTTGTATAAGTTCTTTTTGGGTGTAATGAAATATCAATGACAAATCTAGATTGATGTATCTTGTAAATATTTGAAAAGTACCTCTTACGTCAGGATTTTGGAAATGTTAAGTCTAAACTGTGTACTGATATAAACATGTAGTACATGTTGGTTTTGTGATTGCGTTAATTGCCGCGCTTATGAATTTATGATATAGTTATGGTTTAGTTAAGTTGCTTTTGGATTTAATCATCTAGTGACATGATGTATGATTATAAACTGCACAGGTTTTGTGAATTATGGATTGTAGAGGTGAATGACTTGAATGTTTTTCTTAGTGACCTCAAATGTGTGATTGGATCCTGGATTGTTTGTTGAATTAAATATTATCAATCTTGAATTAGGTTTACACCTCCTAAATGAGAATTAAATTCGGGGGGGCATGACAGCATCTAACATAGGATTAAGAAGAGAAGAGGAATTGAAGTAGAAGAAGGAGAAGTAGCTTTGCTTTGCTTGAGATTTTGCATCAATTCCCCACATTTGTGAATCAAACTTTTCTAAGGTAAGTGTTCTAACCCCTTCCTATAGAAATCTTGATCGCTGATTTCATCTTAATTCTGAAAACTTTATAAGATTTTAGCTTCATACTTGATATTTCTATCGTTTGAGAATAAAACTGTGAATTTAAAATTTTTCGAGATTTGACCTCTAGGAATTTTTCTAGCCGTAGACTCATCCGAAAATAGACTTAGCTCTTTCTTTTGATACTAAGATTGATAAATTTGGAGTCTATTTACCTACCAAAACTATTATTTAAATTGACTCTATAAAATCTATAAAATAGAGACTATCAGTTTTGAACTTTTAGTACTCTCTTATTTATAACTCTTAGTAAAATACTTTGATTTATATAAAACATGGCTTATTGAAAACTTGACTCATAAATATTTCTATGCATATCTGGTTTGAATGATAAGGAGCATAAATTCCTATTGAATCATCTATTCTAATCAACTCTATGAATTCCTATTATACAAGTACACTTGGTTTCTAATGGAATGTTGATGGTAAATTTGAACTTATGAGTTTTGTAAAAGTTTAAAGAACCTCTCATATTTAGGATTTTGGAGTGTTAAGTAAATTTGTGTAATGATATGAACATGTGGTAAACATTGGTTTTTGTGATTATATAGAATACCACACTTGTGGATTTATGAGGTGGTTCTTATCTTGGTGAGTTGGTTTTAGATTCTACGATTCATCGAGTAATGTGGTATGTGATTTTAAACTACATAAGTCTTATGAATTATGGAATTATGGATGTGACTTGAATGTTTTCTTAATGTCCTCAAATGTGTGTTTGGATCCTAGAATGGATTGTTGATCTAGATTATAATATTATCGATTCGGGGGGGGGGGGGCATGACAAAAGTGCAACTAACAAATTTTTGAAATATGCAAGCTAGTAAGATAGCATGTTTCGAAAAGCTAGCATGTTTTAGAGATGTGCAAGTTTAGCAATTATTTGCTTCTTGAGATGAGCAAGATAGCACTTTTGCTTCTCTTGAGATTGTAAGCTAGCAATTCTTGCTTTTCTTTATGATGTTCAAAGCAAGATTTACATCACTTTACAATGTGCAAGCAAACAAGTTGGCAAGTGTTACTTCTTTTTGAAGTATTAAGGCTAGCAAGTTTTGCTTCTCTCCACTTGAATATTATTAGGTTGCCCCGCTTGGTTGAGTAAGGAATAAAAAAATTGCTCAGTGTATGCTTTAACCTCATTTAAATTCTTAATAAGATTGTTATCTTTGTCTCTGCATTTCCTGATGTGGTTAACGACTCTTCGAGTAGCAAAGGAAGCATAAAAAAAACTTAGTATTGGAATCCCCTAAAGTAAGCTAATGCTGTCGAGACTTCTGTTTTGCAAAACTTTCCTCCTGCTTTAAGGCTTGCATGAAGTTATTTCTAGCTTCTGTCTCTTTTTCGATAAGATTCTCATTATTGGGCTGAAGTTGTAGCTCATGTTGCATTGCTATTAGTTCCTTTCTGCAAAATTGAACTCTGTTGTATTCCACTCCTTAAGTGTTGCTTTGCAGGCTTTGAGTTTTTGACATAAGATGTAAGAGGGGGATCCATGCACATTAACATTCCAAGCTGATCTGATAACATCAAGGAACTGAGGATGAGTACTCCACATGTTAAAGAATCTAAACGGTTTCTTGCCTTTTGGTGTTGCTTTATCTGCGTGTATGTACATTAAAGAATGATCGGAAAACAATGGTGCATCATACTCAAGAAGTGAATCAGGATAAACTATTAACCATTCTTGATTAATCAGACATCTATCGAGTCGAGCCATTATTTTTCTGTTAGCAGCACCTTGATTACTCCAGGAGAGCCAATTACCCACAGATTTTATATCAGTCAATGCAGTAGTATCTATGTAATCATTAAAACTCTGAAGCTGACTTTCTGAAAGCTGTCTACCCCCCACTTTTTCATTTGTGTACCGAACAGTATTAAAGTCACCAAGAATAATCCAAGGTACATTAAGACAACCATATACAATGTTAGTTAGATCAGACCACAGTGTATTTCTTTCTTGCATACTGTTTGAAGCATATATACCAGTGAAATTGAATTGACAGCCATTCTTTTTGTCCTCTACCTTAAGATGGATGAATTGATCAGTAGCAGAAATAAACTAAGCATTAATAGAGTTAGGATGCCATAAGACCCATATTCTACCAAAAGTTTCATTTGAGTCATTGGTAAACAGTTCTACGTCCGGCCATATTAAATTCTTTTGAGCTTGAACGCGCGATTGTTTAATTTTCGTTTCCACTAGAATAACAATATCACATGCAGCAGATTTGATTATTCTGTTGAGCTCCCGATATTTCTTAGGCTTATTAAGTCCACGAACATTCCAGCATGTTATCTTCATTAGTAATAAAAAAATGAAAAAGGTGGTAAAGTATTCATCCTATGACTTTGGATGGACTGTACCATCCTTTTTCTTATCCTTTGGTTTTGTATTTTCCTCCCGCACAATATCTTTACCTTTTATGGCTTTATTCCTATATTTATCCACTTCATCTACAGCTTGCAGATGTTTAAACTTTAAAATACCTTGAATCATGTGGTCTTGAGTGGCAGGGTTTGTTGAAGCATGATAAGATTGTTGCGGCACAATATCCTGGTTAGTACTTATTGGAGCAGCTTGGCTAGAGAGGTTTGTTGGGGCATGAGTTTGTTAAGACAAAATATCTTTGTTGGCGATGTTTATTGCGGCCTGAGTTTGTTGAGGAAGAATATCCTTGCTAGGAAGATTTGTTTGGGCCTGAGTTCGTTGAGCTATTGTGGACGGATCCGATGATATTGGAAGAGATGAAGTTCTTGACTTATGCTTCTCCTGTCCACTAGTGCCACGAGAAATTTCTGTTGCGGAAGGCTTAGACATTATAGGAAGAGGTAAAGTTTTGGATTTGTCCTTTTGTCCGCGGTGCTGTCCTTACGAGTCGGAATACTCAATAGTCTTCGCCACCATCGGTGCTACTACCATTAGAGAAGACTCGCTTTGTTGCTGAGGCACTTGACGTGGTCAATAGACCTTTGTGATCGGTTTTGGAGTTTGTTGACAAGCTCCATTTGCATGACCAAAAGATAAGCAATGCTGACATCGTTGTGACTTCCAGGAATATGAGACATGTACCTTCCGAGTGTTCCCGTCAAGATCACGATAGAAAACCTCATTACAAAGATCTTCGTTTGAAGAAACCAGTACACATGCTCGTGCAAATGCTAATCTCGTCTGAGCTGCTGTTGCTTTGTCGATGTAGAGTGGTTGTCCTAGAGTGCTGCATAACTTTACAATAAAACGTCGACTCAATAGATATAGAGGAAGACCTTGAAAGGATACCCATAATGGAATAGACTTTAGGCTATCTAACTCCAAACGGACATCAGGAGACCAACGTCGTAGAATCATTGGATGGCCGCGAATAGTCCAGAATCCTTCGAGGACCCATTGCAAATCTTCTTCAGAGTATAGCTTGCAAACAAAGAATCCGTTCTCCAACATATGAAGATCAAATGACGATATTCCCCGTCGAGTTTTAATAAATGAGGATAGTGGGAAATAAGATGTTTTGAGACCTACCACATAGGCAACAATCGCCATAGACTATATCTCAATAAGCTCTGCTGAATCAGCAGTCTCGTATACAGCAATCTTCTTATCAACCTGAACTTCTGGAGTAAAAAATTCCAAGCTTAGATCCGGACTTCCAACCAGAGCCTTGAAGAGGCTAGTCCAAGGCCGAGGGTCACTAGAAATGAGAGCAGGCTGCCGCGATCTAGAGCACGACCTGCTTCGATGCTACTTCGTCGAAGGAGTTTCTCTCTGGAGAGGATATGGTGGAGGAGCAACTTGAGGGGTAACGGTAGGGAGTCTTGCCATCGTATCAACCCTCCCACCACTGTCGCCAACCCTAGGGGCCATCGCTGCCATGTTTGATCCCTTTTCTGGTCGCCGCTACAAAATCGTCGCCATAGGGAAAAGCCACCGCTGCAGTATATCAGATCGCCACTACAGTACCATCGCCTAGGGAGATCTGATCGCCGCTACAGTATCGTCGCCCTTGTGGAGAAGCCGACGCTGCAGGAGATTCGATCACCACTACAATAGCATCGCCCTAGGGAGATCAGATCGCTGCTACAGTACCGTCGCCCGTGGGAGCAAGCCAACGCTGCAGGAGTCAGATCGCCCTAGGGAGATCTGGTCGCCGCTACAGTATCGTCGCCCTTGGGGAGAAGCCGACGCGTCACTCGTGGGAGAAAGCCAATGCTGCAGGAGTCAGATTGCCCTAGAGAGATCTCGTCGCCGCTACAGTGTCGTCACCACTACAGTACCGTTGCCCTAGATCTGGTCACTGCTACGGTGTCGTCACCGCTACAGTACCGTCGCCCTAGATCTGGTCGTCGCTATAGTGTCGTCGCCCTTAGATCTGGTCGCCACTACAGTGTCGTCGCTGCTACAGTATTGTCGCCCTTGGGAAACAGCCGACGCTGCAGGAAATCATATCACCACTACAATGTCATCGCCCGTCGCCCGTGGGAGAAAGCCGATACTGTAGGAGTCAGATCGCCCTAGGGAGATCTAGTCGCCGCTATAGTGTCGTTGCC
Source organism: Musa acuminata AAA Group (assembly GCF_036884655.1). Taxonomy (NCBI): domain Eukaryota; kingdom Viridiplantae; phylum Streptophyta; class Magnoliopsida; order Zingiberales; family Musaceae; genus Musa; species Musa acuminata. The sequence goes on along the minus strand of NC_088347.1, from coordinate 10,002,268 downwards.
GCTATAGTACCGTGGCCAAAAAAACCCACTATCAGCCTATCCTGCCTACAACTTTAGCTACTTTTAATCTTATAGGAATCAATCTACGTTACTTTCAATAATTTTTTCGAATAAAAGAAAAGTGATTTTGATGATGATTTTGGATTTGACAATTTATTTTCATATTTATCTAAACACTTGATTTATTCGACATGAGATGTATTTTATATGAATCACTTCATTTTCGTATGATTTTATCTTCCGAGAGAAGATTTATCCAAACGAATCTTGATTCTCGACATTAATGATTTGATATTTATTTTATGTGAATCAAGATCTCTTATTTGATCTCCTATGATTCTATTCACTATTTACTAAAGAGAATATCATTTTTAGAATTCATGACTTAAGATTTTCTTTACTATTTGATCTCCTAAGATTTCAAAGAGAAGCAAAACTTGCTAGCCTTAATACTTCAAAAAGAAGTAACACTTGCCAACTTGTTTGCTTGCACATTGTAAAGTGATGTAAATCTTGCTTTGAACATCGTAAAGAAAAGCAAGAATTGCTAGCTTACAATCTCAAGAGAAGCAAAAGTGCTATCTTGCTCATCTCAAGAAGCAAATAATTGCTAAACTTGCACATCTCTAAAACATGCTAGCTTTTCGAAACATGCTATCTTACTAGCTTGCATATTTCAAAAATTTGTTAGTTGCACTTTTGTCATGCGCACCCCCCCCCCCCCCCCCCCGAATCGATAATATTATAATCTAGATCAACAATCCATTCTAGGATCCAAACACACATTTGAGGACATTAAGAAAACATTCAAGTCACATCCATAATTTCATAATTCATAAGACTTATGTAGTTTAAAATCACATACCACATTACTCGATGAATCGTAGAATATAAAACCAACTCACCCTCATCCTCAGTTCCTTGATGTTATTAGATCAGCTTGGAATGTTAATGTGCATGGATCCCCCTCTTACATCTTATGTCAAAAACTCGAAGCCTGCAAAGCAACACTTAAGGAGTGGAATACAACAGAGTTCAATTTTGCAGAAAGGAACTAATAACAATGCAACATGAGCTACAACTTCAGCCCAATGATGAGAATCTTATCGAAAAAGAGACAGAAGCTAGAAATAACTTCATGCAAGCCTTAAAGCAGGAGGAAAGTTTTGCAAAACAGAAGTCTTGACAGCATTAGCTTACTTTAGGGGATTCCAATACTAAGTTTTTTTTATGCTTCCTTTGCTACTCGAAGAGTCGTTAACCACATCAGGAAATGCAGAGACAAAGATAACAATCTTATTAAGAATTTAAATGAGGTTAAAGCATACACTGAGCAATTTTTTTATTCCTTACTCAACCAAGCGGGGCAACCTAATAATATTCAAGTGGAGCCAACTAGAAAGCTTGATTCGAGTGCTATTTCTATCTTCAATGCCCCAATTACAGATGACGAAATACTAAGAGTTGTCTTTAAGTCACCAAAGCACAAAAGCCCTGGTCCAGACGGATTTCCTACTGAATTTTACCAAATTACATGGTCTATTATTGGTAATGATGTGATTAAAGCTTGCCAACACTTTTTCTGTTCACGTCATATTCTTAGAGAGATGAATTACACTTTTATTTCTTTAATTCCTAAGAATGCAGGGGCTGATTCACTAGAGAACTATCGACCCATATCTTTATGCAACTTTATTTACAAGATCATCTCCAAACTATTAGCAGATATATTGCAAAAGGTAATACATAAGATAATTAGTCCAAATCAGGCTGCTTTCATCAAAGGGAGAAGTATACATCATAATATTCTGCTTGCTAATGACTTGGTCAAGGATCTGCACTCAAAAGCAAAAGGGACAAAAATCTGTTTTAAAGCTGATCTATGAAAAGCCTTTGACTCAGTTAATAGGAACTTTATCTATAAGATGCTCCACGGTAAGAACTTCCCTCAGCAATGGGTTAATTGGATTCAATGTTGCTTAGAAACTCCAAAGTTTTCAATACTCTTCAACGGCTCACCTATTGGTTTTTTTGGGAGCAAGAATGACATCCGACAAGGTGATCCACTCTCTCCATATCTCTTTACTATTGCAATGGAAGGACTTAGATATATGTTGGAATATGCGGTCTCTGATGGCAGTATTAAGGTACCCCATGCTAGCCCTATTCATATATCACATATAATCTTTGCAGATGATCTTCTTATATTTCTTCAGAATGGTTTAACTTCACTAAGAAACCTGGCTACTATTCTGAATTATTTTGGTATAGTTTCTAGTCTTCAGTTAAATTATGCGAAAAGTAAAGTCTACATGAGCCCTTGCATTAAGGACAAAGATGTTATTGCACATACCCTAGGGGACAAAGATGTTATTGCAGTAAAGTAATGTTTTTACTTCTTAAAAACATACATAAGATTAATCTTATTAGGTGCACAAACATACTTTAGTGATGTTCAAGATTGCAACTTTTACATCATGCAAGCTAGCAAATTGTTACATCATTTTTAAGAATGTAAGATAGAAATATTTGATTTGTTCAAGAAAGCAACTTTTGCTTCTTGAAATATACAAGTTAGCAATTTTTGCTTCTTGAAATATACAAGTTAGCAATCTTTGCTTCTCTTTTGAGATGAGCAAGCTAGCATATTTTTGCATCTTCTTGAATTGTGCAAGCTAACAAATCTTTCTCCTTTGAGATGTGCACACTAGTAATTCTTTCTTCCCCTTTAACATTGGCAAAAAGAGGGGAATAATAAACAATGGTGCAATTCATTTCCCTTTCTATCAATTTTCAAATTATGACAAAGATAATGTGTCATTCTTTATTGTAATATGGTATCATTTCATAAAATGGTAATTGTTGACTTTCACATCGTTTCATTAAAAAAAAATCATAGTATTGCATGCATCATTCCAAATCATAAGTATTTTAAATCATGATGGTATCAAAATGTCAAATTACATTACATCCTACCATACATGATCATAACTTCTCATTTGTATGCATGAACATAATATCATGATTATTTCATGCATAATTTTATATCATCACATGAAGAATATCAAGAAAAATTAATTGGGTGATAAGATAAACACTTCATGAATACAAGGAATTATACATAAAAATCATATCATGAAATATAAAATATCAAAGGACATGAAGGATTAAGCTATAAATACTAAATGACGTGATTTATCTTGACAAATCTCCCTTTTATAGTAAATAACAAAAGAAATATGGGAGTTCAAAAATAAGATCTTGATTCATAGAAAAATTTCAAGTATCAATATTGAGAATTCAAGATTATGATATCGATAAAGACATTCCTATAGCAAAAGGTGTCATGAGAGAACATATAAAGGATCTTGATACATGTATAATATCTCTTAATTCATTATGAATCATAAAAATTATAATTCTAAAAAATCATGATTCATTTGGATAATAGATAGCAAAAAGAAACATCGAGGATAAAAGATCTCGATTCATATAGGGTAAATCTCAAGTTATAAATGTTAAAAAATCAAGATAAAAATCATGGTTAGATGGAACTCATCCAAATTCAAATCAACAAATCATCAAAATCACTTTCAAGAGATTCAAAATAGCATAAATAACTTTATCAATCTCTTAGTGAAAAATCAATAAGATAGAGAAAATTTTTTTTTAAGAAAAATGCTTTCCTCTTTTTAGTTGTTTCAATTCATGTGATTTATTTCATAGAAGCATGCCTTTTTCATTTATGCCAAATAAAAACTTGCATCAATGTTTAAAACTGAAAAAGAACTGTCATTATGGAATAGATCGATAATCCATAAATCATATGAATCATCATGCATAATTTCGAAATATAAACTCATTAATCATGATTTCAAATCATCATTAACATTTTCATTAAAATATCAAGCATGGTTTCATTGAACATAAGGCATCTTCAATCAAAATCAAAAAGTAATACGGAAATCAACAAGATACACATTATTACTTCTTAAAAACATACATAAGATTAATCTTATTAGGTGCACAAGCATTAACTTTAATGGGATCACCTCCTTTATTGATGTTCAATAACATACATAATCTTGAACATCACTAAAGTTGCACAAGCATTATTGCAATTTAGGTCTGAATGGGCTGATCCATTCGGCCCAATTTGGGTTTGTCAAAGGCCCAATTGCCCCAAGATTAAGTTAATGGGATCACCTCCCATTTCTAACTTAATCATCGTGCTAACTATGAATTTCTTAAGACATTTACTACAACTTGCTCCGGTGCATCAATCGCTTCTTCTGGTGAGCTTCCGTCGATCATCTAATGAACCCTCGGTGATGCTCCTGCGAACTTCCGGCAAACTCCTAGACTTGCGTCGATCCACTTGGCAAGTTCCGATAAGCTTCTTTGGCAAGCTCCTGGACTTCTCGGATTTGTTCCCGTTGAACCTCCGACGACCGTCCGAACTTCCGTCGAATTCTCGAACCCCCAACGTGAACATAGTCTTTACTCCGATGTAACTCCTACTACATGTCTTAGTTTCATCGTAGTTAATCTTGCACACTTATCTCAACATATGGATTAGATGGCAATTGACGTCATCATCAAAATCTGAGATTCAACACCTACATTACTCAAAACACAGATCAAATCGTAAACACTATCAATTGGTTTCATCATCAAAATTTGAGATTCAACATGAGGCAGTTGACAACAAGTATGCCATGTAGAGGGTCTGATGGTAACATGTTTCTGATGAATAGGAGATATAGCATAAATTAATAACATGCAGATTTTCTAAAAAAATAAACAATCAAGATATGGACTTTTATTTTGACATGCTCCATCTATTTTCTAGTGAGTCATGTGACACCCTCAGCACGTGAAATAGAAATCTCCAGCAGACTTCTAGTGGGGATAGGGATCTAATCGGCAACTTAGTGTAACCTCGAGGGACTCGATTAATCACACTAAGCCCATAAAGGTAGGCAACTCTTGCGAATCATAACTCCTTGTGATTCTCATCCTATTTTCCTCCGAACTATCTTGATCTCGAGGGACTCGACCAACCATGATGTACAATTAAGTCATCACAATCGTTACTATTGAATCTTAGATTTTGATTGTGAAATCAATTGATGAGTTTATGATCTAATTTATATTTTGAGTGACATAGGACTAACTTTGATTAGAAAAGACAATTCGATTAAAGTAGGAGGAATTGGACGTTGGGCCGGAGTGAACATATCAGAAGATTGGACATTAGCTAGAGGATCGGTCAATGTGTCGGTAGAAGGACATCGTGTCGTGAGTTTGGGCATTGGGCTAAAGGATCGAACATTGTGCCAAGGAGATTGGAAGTTACGGGAGTCAACATGCTGATTGGACAATACGCCAAAGGAGAGGACGATGTGCCGAAGGATTGGACAATGTGCTGAAGGATCAGACGATATGCTGAAAGATCAGACGATATGCCGAAGGATCGGACAAAGTGCCAAATGAACCAATGATATACTGAACAATATATGATTCATGCTTGTAATCGATTGTGACTAGATTGAGTTAGTTTAGAGTCTAATTGAGTTGGTTTTGGAGTGTAACCAATGTTAACTCAATTAGGAGCCCATTGGGCTTGAGTTGGGACTATTTTAGGCCAAGGCCCATTCGGTCACCCAAGGTTAGGTGGAACCACCTATGAGCTGGAAAAGTCATGAGTACACTTTTCCAAGGTGTCAAGCAGTGATACCGTTAGTTTGGGCAATAGTACTGACTATACACAGTCTCCCAAACTATGTTAAATGATGGTTCCGCTAGTTTGGGTGGTGGTAGCGTCTAGTGTCAATGCTGTAAATAGTGGTACTGCCCAGCACAGGTGGTGTACTGCCAAGACCTAGGAAATCTGAGATGGACCATTTTTTGCTCCATTTTTAAAGCCATTTGTGGTCTATAAATACCCCAGTGATTTCTGTTTTAAGAAGCACGAATTTGAGAAAGAAATGGTGAACGAATACTTGAGAAAAAAATTGGAAACTCTCTTAGGATTTAGAGTCTCTTCCTTCTAGAGTTAGAAGATTTCGAAGGGAGGATTAAGGTCTAAAAGAGAGGTGTAAAGGTTCTCTCTTAAGCTTGTGAAAAGAAGAAAGAGTTGTAAGGGTAGTTGATCTTCGCCTGTTGAAAAAGGATTGGTAATAGAAGCCGATGGCCTCGAGTGAAGAGGAATCGGGAGTGGTTGTAAGTCACGATGACCGAACCACTATAAATCTAGTTTATAATTACTTTAAGCTTTTCATTTTCATTGTAAATTGATTTCTTACTTTCACTATGCCTACGAATGTGTTTTCAAGCTAACATCTTTTCGATATCAATTTTCATCGAACAAAAATTTCCAAATCGATAAATTTTTATGTAAGCATTAATTCAACCCCGCACCCCCCTCTTAGTACCGATCTTGATTGTAACAATTAGTATCAGAGCCATGTTTCTCTCTATTTGGTTTAACACCCAAGAGAGATGACTTTTTTTAGCTTTCAAGAGGGTTATTCTATCGTTCATCCTCCTATGTTCAATGGGACGAACTACACATATTAGAAAACTCACATGTGGATTTTCTTGCTTTCTATGAACTTTAATTTATGGAATATCATTGAAAATGGTTTTGAAAAGTCTTCCAAACCAATGAACGAATGGAATGATTTAGAGAAGAAGACTTTTTCTTTGAACGCTAAAGCTATGAATGCTTTATTTTGCGCTTTAGATAAAAATGAGTTTAATCATATTTTGATTTGTGAGACTGCATATGACATTTGGCACACACTTGAAATCACACATAAAGGCACAAGTAGAGTTAAAGATCCTAAAATTAATCTTTTGATGCATGATTTTGAATTGTTTCGAATAAAGCTAAGTGAAACCATTGTTGACAGGTACACCCATTTTATGGATGTGTCAATGGTTTAAAAGATCTTGGCAAAAGTTTTTCAAATTTTGAACTTGTTAATAAAGTTTTATGATCACTTTCTAAAAATTAGGATTCGAAAGTAACTGCAATACAAGAGGAAAAGGACCTAAATAACTTTCCACTTAAAGAACTTATCAGGTCTTTGATGACTCATGAAATGATGTGTATAGAACTTGATGAACTTGAGAACAACTTTCCAAATAACATGAAGGATGTCACACTTAAAACAAATGAAAACCACTCGAGCGAAAGCTCAAGTGATGATGACTTTGAACTCCTCACAAGTAAATTTAAAAGGTTCATAAAATAAGAATCCAAAAATAAAAATGAACTTAAAAAGGATAAAACAACTTGCTATGAATGTAATCGGTTAGGGCACATCAAAAGCGAATATCCACAAGTGAAGAAGAATCTACAAAAGAAGAAGAAAGCACTCAAGGCGACTTAGGATGATTTTAGTGCATCTAAAGACGAGGAGCAAACCGACAAAGAAGAGGTGACTAACTATACCTTGGTGGCTTTCTACAATGAGGTAAGTGACTCAACCAAAACCCCTTTACTTTACTATGAAATCATTTGATGCATTTTATAAGTTATTTTTAAATTAGTATCTTAAATGAAAAAAAAAGGGGGGGAATCATACTTCTCTTTCTAGTGATTTTGGAAAAATGATCATGACAATTATATATTTTATGATAAAGGAATAAAATATTAGATTTAAATCTAATGCTTGTACACCTAATAAGATTAATTCTATGTATGTTTTTAAAAGCAATAATGTGTATCTTTATGATTTTCGTATTGCTTTTCGATTTTAAATGATGATGCATGATTTTGTATGGAAGACTAGAGTATGAAATCAATGACAAAATTTGAAACTAAAAGAACTTTAGCTACTTTTTTTTTTATATAAGTAAAAATAAATTGATTTTGTGTAAAGTTTCTACAAATAGCTTTGTCTATACAAGTTATAGACGAAGCTAGGTAACTCATAGAGTACTCATGCGGTAGTTATGACTACACATGCTGTAGACTATAACTCTTAACTGTGGCCAACAAATAAAATTTAAAGTCCAAATATGCCAAGATTTCCTGTGGGTATAGCTTTTGACATCATGCCCAAGATCTTTAGCTAATATCAAAATTGAATTTGATAAAAATATCTTTTTATGTTTGTGTAAGGTGCTCCATTTTGAGATCGTTCTCCATACATGATCTTGAGTCTCTAATAATCTCTGTCAAGAGCTGAGCATTGTTTGTGTATTGACACTCAAAGATTCTACTACATCTTTCCTTCCACATCCACCAAATAGTGCATCTGAATATAACCTTTGTCAATTATGTAAGAGGCCCTTTTCTTGAAAAACATTGCATGAGGTCACCTAATTCTTGATGCAAGTTTGGTTGCGGCATTCTATTGAGTTCGAATCGCTGGAGAATCTCCTTCCATATCCATTTTGTATAGTCACAAGCAAAATAGAGATGGTCAACAGTTTCTTCTTATTGCATGCAAAGGGAGCATCGGTTAACATGATGGATACCTCTTCTTTTCATATTGTATATTGTAGGTAGTTTATTCAAAAAGGCCTGCCATGTACATAAGGAATGTCTCTGTGATCCCGGTCGATCCCATGTCCAATTGCTTGGGAGCCACTTGTTATTTCTTTGCCTAATTTGATTCCATGCGGATGTGGCACTAAATTTACCATTATCATGAAGCCAAATAAGTACATCTAAAGGGTTGTTCTTAATTAGAATAGCTGTGATAGTCGGCCAAAGTGATAACATTTCAAGAGAAATAGGAGTAGGGAGACACCAGGTACCATTAGCAATGAACTCAGAAACCTTCCAATCTTTGGGAGCCCCAAGGTCTTTTTGTATTCTGTCACCATATAATTGAAATATACTTCTCCCATTCACCCAAGGATCGTATCACATATTAGTATTAGTTCTAGTAGAGATTGCATAAGAAATATGTTTGATTAGCCAATTCTTTGCCTTTAAAATTCCTTTCCAAGCTGTAGAGTGGTATGTTCTTGTTGAAATTTTTCAAATCGATTCCTTTGAAAGATACCTAGCAGAAACCCATTGTGACCATAAGGAACATTTGTTTTGCAAAAGGTCCCACAATTGCTTTACCAAATATGCTTTATTCCAATCTCTAGTATTTCTTAGGTTCAGCCCTCCTTCATCTTTCGGTTTGCAGATGCTGTCCCAATTTACCATATGCATTGTCTTATCATTTGTGTCATTCCAGAAGAAGTTTATTAATAACCGTTCAATATCTTGGAGAAGTCCAATAGGCAGAAAAAATGCATTAGACCAATATATAGAATAAGAGTACGACACCGAACGGATGAGTTTATGTCGTCCTGCTTTTGAAAGAAGCCTATTTTTTTAGGAGGAAATTCTATTCTTTATTTTTTGCAGGATAGGCTGATAGTGGGTTTTGTGAATGCCAGTGGATATGAGTGGGAGACCAAGATATGTAATTGGCAGATTTTCCTCACTAACCCCTAGGGTATGTGCAATAACATCTTTGTCCTTAACAATTTGCTAGCTTGCATGATGTAAAAGTTGCAATCTTGAACATCACTAAGAATTGCTAGCTTGCAATCTCAAGAGAAGCAGAAGTGATGTCTTGCCTATCTCAAGAAGCGAAACATGCTAATCTAGCAAAATTTACAAACTTGCAAAACTCAAAATTATTTCTAGCTTGTATTTAAAATGCTGTAAAATTTTGCTAGTTTGCACTTTGCTAAGGAAGCAAAAATTACACTTCTCAAAAGAGAAGATAGAAAATTACTAGCTTACATGATGATAAAACTGGAGATTATGTTTATTATGCAATGATTTAAAATTATGTCTAAACACTAGCTAGTTGCACTTCTCCTTTTTGTTGATGATAAAGGGGGAGAAGTTATGATGACAATCATGCATGGAATAATGTATTAAAAATTTGATTATACATGATTTTATGATGACATGTTGTAAATATTCATGATGAAATATTGCTTTGACTTGAATTCAACTTGAATTTAAGGTTCTATCAATATGACATATTGATAGGGGGAGTTAAGGTTAACTCTGTCATCAATTAGTTATCATCATAAAAAAGGGGGAGATTGTTGAATCTCAGATTTTGATGATGAAATCAATTGATAGTGTTTATGATTTGATATGTGTTTTAAGTGACACAGGAAGCTTCGATTAAGGAGAGACAATTAAGGCAGGAAGAATCATATTGGGCCAGAGTGGAATATGTCAGAAGATTGAATGTTGAGCAGGAGGATTGGTCGACGTATCGACAGAAGGCTTTGGGTCATGAGTTTGGGCATCGAGCCAAGAATAGCAGAAATTATGCTAAGGAAATCAGAGTTACGGAGGTTAACTAGCCGATTGGGCAATATGCCACAAGAGAGGACGATGCGCCGAAGAATCAGACGAGGCGTCGATAAACCAATGACATGCCAGACAACATTTGATTGGCTTTGTAATAATTGTCTAGATCAAAGTAGGTTTTAGGTGTAATTGGGTTGGAATTGGGCCAACTCAATTAGGGGCTAGTTGGGCCTAAGTTTAGGCTATGTTGAGCCAAGTGAAAGGCCCAAACATTAACTCAACATGTGGCGCTGTCATGGCACAGTCTCCGAGAGTATGTCAAGCGGTGGTACCACCCTATGTTAGTGTTAGTGTTAGTGTCAGTGCTGTAGGCAGTGGTACTGCCCAACACAAGCGGTGGTACCGCCAGTACTCGGAAGACCCCAGATGAGACATTTTTAGGCTCCATGTTTGGCAAGAATCATGTTTAAAGATTTGCTATCAATTTTAGATTTATCTAACATTTGCTAAAAAAATAAAATTTCTTTTTTAAGTGAGTCTAACTCTTTACACTTAGTGCAAGAAGTTAAAATGCAATTATCATGCTCTTTTTTTAATTTTTCAAATTCACTAGCAAGAGAAGCATGATCTTTTTTTAACAACTTATATTTTTTTACCAACTAGCTTATATTCATCAAATAAATCATGGAAAGAATTTAGTAATTCATTGTAAGGTAAAGACATTTCAGTTGAGTTATTTACATCATTGTTGAGAGCCATCAAAGTGAAGTTCACCATTTCATCTTCATCGGTTTGCTCCTTGTCTTCGGATGCACTCATTTCATTTTGTCCCAAGTCACCTTGAGTGTTTTCTTCTTCTTTGGCTACTTCTTCTTTTTAAGTTTATTTTTATTCATTGATTCTTATTTTAAGAACTTTTTAAGTTTTATTGTTAAGAGTTTAAAGTCATCATTATTTGAGCTTTTACTCGAGTAGTCTTTATTTGTTCTAAGTATCGAATCCTTCATGTTCTTTGGAAGGTTATTCTCAAGTTCATCATGTGCAATACATGTCATTTCAGAGGTCATCAAAGACCCGATAAGTTCTTCAAGTGAAAAGTTATTTAGGTCCTTTGCTTCTTGTATTATCGTAACTTTAGGATCCCAAATTTTTTGAAGGGATATAAATATCTTGTTAATAAGTTCAAAATTAGAAAAACTTTTATCAAGTGCTTTTAGATCATTGACGACATCTGTAAAACGAGTGTACATATCTCCAATGGTCTCGCTTGGTTCCATTCGAAACAATTCAAAACTATACATCAAAAGATTAATTTTTAAATCTTTAACTCTACTAGTGTCTTCGTGTATAATTTCAAGAGTGTGCCAAATGTCATGCGCAGTTTCACAAATAGAAATCTGATTAAATTCATTTTTATCTAGAGTACAAAACAAAGCGTTCATCGCTTTAGCATTCAAAGAAAGTCTTTTTCTCCAAATCATTTCATTCATTCATTGGTTTGGAAGACTTTTTAAAACCGCTTTCAATAATATTCCATAAATAAAAATTCATAGAAAGCAAGAAAACTCTTATTCAAGTTTTTCAATATATGTAGTCTATCCCATTGAACATAGGAGGATGAATGGTAGAGTGACCCTCTTGAAAGTCGAAAAAAGTCATCTCTCTTAGGTGTTAATACAATGGAGAGAAACGTGACTCTAATACCAACTGTTAGGACTAAGTTAGTACTAAGAGGGGGGGAGTGAATTAGTGCTTTCGTAAAATCACGTCGATTCAAAACTTCGTTCAATGAAATCGTATCGGAAAGATGTTTATACTTAAAACATTTGCAAGAGTTGCATTAAGCAGATAAAGTAGTTATAAAAATAAGTAAACAAGTAGAGAAAGGGATGCACACCAATTTTATAGTGGTTTGATCATCATGACCTACATCCACTTCCGATTCCTCTTCACTCGAGGCTACTGGCTTCCACTATCGATCTTCTTTCAATGGGTGTAGTTCAACTACCCTTATAACACTATCTCATTTTCACAGGCTCAGGAGAGAATCTTTACACATCTCTTTTAGACCTCACTCATCCCTTAGAAAACTTCTAACTCTAGGAAGAAGAGACTCTAAATCCTAAGAGAGTTTCCAATTTATCTCAAGTATTCTTTCCCCCATTTTAACTCTATTTCATGCATAGCCAAGCAAAAATGTCTGGGGTATTTATAGGGCCCCAAATAGCTTCAAAAATGGAGCTAAAAAAGGTCTCATCCCAGGTTTCCCGGGTCCTAGCGGTACCACCGCTTGTGCTATGTGGTACTACTACCTACAACACTAACACTGGGCAGTACCACCACCCAATCTAGCGGTAACAATGCTAGTACTCTCTGACACTAGGCGGTACCACTGCCTAGTCCGGTGGTACTATCGCTTAATAAAGCCTCGGAGACTGGATCTAGGCAGTACCACCACCTGACACAGTCTTGAAGATTGTTTCTAGGCAATGTCATCACCTAGTTTGGGTGATACCATCGCCAGACCTTACTACAAGATACTGAATGAGCTAAATAACAAACCTAATTTAGCCCTAATTCAGGCCCAATTGGCCCCTAATTGAGTTGACATTTGTTTCACTCTAATACCAACTCAATTATACCTAAACTAAATTGATCTAAACAAATTATTACAAAGCACAAATCATATGTTGTTCGGCATGTCATTGGTTCTTCCAGCGCTTTATCCTATCATTTGGCATATCGTCCTCTCCTTCAGCATATTGCTTAATCAACATGTTGACTCCCACAACTTCCGATCTCCTTGGCGCAATGTCTGATCCTTCGGCCCAATGCCCGAACTCACGACATAAAGTTCTTCTATCAGCACGTCGACCGATCCTCCGGCCCGACGTCCAATCTCTTATACATGTTCAACTCCGGCCTAATGTCCAATTCCTCCTACTTTAATCAATTTGCCTCTCCTTGATCGAAGCTAGTCCTATGTCACTCAAAACGTAAATTAGATCATAAACTCATCAATTGATTTCATTATCAAAATATAAGATTCAATATCATACGTTGTTGATATGCTATTAATATGCTCTTAAATGTTTCATATGCTATTGATATACTATGAAACATTTCGTACGCCGTCAATATTATCTGAAATGTTTCATATGCCATTGATATACTCCGAAATATTTTATATGTCATTGATATGCCCCGAAATACTTCTTATGTCATAGATATGCTCCAATTACTCTTTATTCCATTTGTTATGAATCAAATATGTTTTGAATGAAATGATATTTATGATTCTGTATCTAATGAGATGATATCTATGAACTCTTGTATCTCTACCTTGCATTTTGATACCAAGTTTGTTTGAAATTATTCTCTCTTGTCATTGATATGTTTATCACTTACTAAGCTTTGTAGCTCACTGTTGTTATATAAATTTTTTAAATTAACTTATCACTCACTGAAATACTAGAATTACGTTGAGGTGGTGGAAAGCTATTCAGAATTGTGGATAAGTCTTGTTAATTATTATGTTATTATGTATAAGTATATTTTGTATGTAATAAAGTGTTATTGATATAGTGTAAAAGCTTGAATGTAATATCCTCATGAAGCACAATACAATCAAGAATCTAAAATATGTGACCTTGTGGTGACTTTATAACATGTTGTAAAAATGTGAAACCATGTGCTCTAAAATGCTTACATGTAAATTATTAGTGGAAAAGTCATCTAATTCTATATAACAAAATGCTTATATGTAAATTATTAGTGGAAAACTCATCTAATTCTATATAACATTTTTATCCCTTCTCACTTCCAATGCAAGGCTAGTCAAAAACATCACAATTAATTCATAGTCACAGGGTCTTGTCCATTGCAAACATGTCCTCTTTATAGTTCATTTCGTCAATTCAAGAAATTTTGTTGGCATTCAATTCTTTGTAGCCATTGACATGCAAACTAGAGGAAAAAGAAGCCAGAAATGTATCCTCTTTCTGGCGGTTCATACCAATGACCCGTAGTAGTCATCTTAATATGGTTCCCGACAAAGAATGCAGGGTTACTCGATGTCATGTCAGAATAACAAAAAAAGATGGCCATCTTAATATAGCCATCTTTGTAGCTATGAACCTGTTTGCCTTGATGAGTCCAGGCTCAAATATCAAGCTGGACCACAGAGGTGCATAAACCGCATAAACCAAGTGGTCATGAATCTCATTCTTGTTCAAACCACAAAAAGGCATTGCTATTGCAGTACAAAGAAACAAACAATTGACCTGGTGATAGACATTGGTCATGTACTTAGACTGGATTGAATCTAGAAGTTAGAAATAAGCTGTATACTGGAATTGTGTACAAGGGAGGACAGTTAAGTGAGGTACCAGTACTTTCTAGTAATTCTCTGATAACATCAATGCACTTAATTTGGATGACTTAATTAGTTAAAGAGTATCATCTGGATTTGTGACCATGTTTGAGTTATCAATGTGAATCTAAGATAGGTAAATGACTCAAAATATGGATGTACACTCTTCTTACAACATTTCACGATTTTGTTTCTAGCGGCCTCAACTAACAAGCTAGAGACAGTTCACGATTGGCTGATAAAGCAACAGAGTTATTTGAAGATTGTCACTGTTGTCTTCTGCAAATTATTTGATAAATTGCCATCATTCGTGTCATTGAATCACTACACAGTAAAGGCCAACCAAGTCACTAAGCTACATGACCTGTAAGATAAGCGGTCGGAAGGATGAAATATACATGATAATATATGTAACTCTGCCACGTTATGAGAAGATAAGGCCATACCTTGTGGGCATTGAAGGTTGTTAGCTCGAGCTTGTTCCAGTCATGTGTCGAAGGATTGAAATAGTGGATCTGCACCTGGATTTGTGATGGTGTGTGCAGGTCTATATTGCACTTAAAACCAAGAGATGCACTTTCAATTGTGGCTCTCCACTTAAATGAATAATCAATACAATGTAATGCACAAAGTCCATAAAGAATTACAAATCAACCGAAGGAGTATAAGTTAAATAACCACATCAAACATTGGTTCTACCAGAATTGCATACAACTATTTTAATACTTCATAACCAGTTCACCTACCACATCGTAACAAATAGGAAGGCAAAAAGGATCAAAGCAAGCACAATCTATCATTCAACTTGGTACCAAGATTATAAGCTACTTGATTCTTTGTTTTCATGTACTATGACAAGATTTTTGCGACACTAATTTATACATTATGAAGGCCATGCTTGACTGAATTCTTGAAAAGTGTTATGTCATGAGACTATCTTTCTTTGTGTTTAGTCAGATTTCACATGCATAACCCTCATAATGATCAGCATCATCTGAGCTGAGCCCTTTCAGCCATCAGAAGCAAGAATATATTGAAAGAAATGACCACTTCATGCCAGCTAGCTAAAATTGAGAGGGCACAAGTGCTTGCATTCTCTTTGTCATCTGATCAAGCTCCTCCATCATGTCTAACTTCTTAGTTCGCACTAGAAACCCCTCCAACACCCGGAAGGCCCTCTCAGATGGAACTCTCCCTCTATCCACCACTTGTTTAAAACACTTGTAGGCCTCCACCACATTTCCTTTGCAACATAGTGCTGTCACCAAAGAATCCAATGCATGCCTATGAGGACAAAATCCCTTCTCCACTAGATAATTCCACAAGCTCAAACCCAAATCAGCCCTGCTGTTCTCGCAGAATACCTTCATGAGCAGCATTACTGTACGTGTCCTTGGCACAAAGTTCTTCTCAACCATCCTTTTATAGAGCTTCCAAAACCCCTCTAGATCCTCATACTTCTTCATGCCACACAACAGCGTATAATAACTCACATCATCAAGCTGAATTGCCTTCTCCATCTCTTCCATAATCTCCAAAGCAGACCTAAGATTCCCCACCCTTACAAACGAGCCCATCAATGCATTATAAGCCCCTCTGTCAGGAACCAGTCCTCTTGCGACCATTTCATCAAACAACCTACGGGCATGCATTGGGTTCTTTGCAATGCCTGAACCATGAATCAAAGTGGTAAAGCTTTTGACCGTAGGTGAGCAATTATTCTTCGCCATCTCATCCAGAAGCCCCAAAGCATCAAAAAATCGCATTTTCTTGCAGTAGGCATCCATTCTAATGCAATAAGTTACTGCATCAGGTTCAAACCCCCGGATCATCATGTCATGATAGAAAAGATCGAACGCGACAAGATTCTGGGACTCCTTGAAGCCCAGAAGTAGGGTGTTGAGTGTCCGAGAGTTGGGTGGGAACCGGGAGTGAAACCTCCGGAAGATGGCACGAGCCTCGGAAACCCGCCCCTGGGTGCAGTAGGCTCTTAACAGCGCATTGAACTCGTCAAAGCTGAAGGAGAGACCGGCGGCGGCCCAGGCCCTCTCGGCGCGGTCGAAGGCATCGAGCGTTTCGTCGAAAGTTCGGAACTTTGCGTGGCGGGAGAGGAGCACGGCGAGGGACTTGGGGGTCAGGAGGGCAGGCTGGGATCTGGCGACGTCATCGATGAGCTCGAAGGCGGCGTCGAAATGGCGGGCGCGGGTGAGAATGTGGAGAATGGTGGCGAAGGCGGAGGAGGAAGGAGGGTGATCGCGGTGGCCGCGTAGGGAGAGGCGGAAGAGGTAGAGGGCTTTGGGGGCGGCGGCGTGGGCGGCAAAGAGGCGGAGGAGGAGGGAGTCGACGAGAGGGGAGGAAAGAAAAGGAGTAGGGATGTGGTGGCGAAGGACGGGGATGGGCTGGTCGTTGATGAGCTTGGCGAGGTTGTCGACGGAAGCGGCGATGGAGGAGGACGAGGGATTACCGGAGGTGAAGGCGGAGGCGGAGAAAGATGAGGAAGAAAGGAGCTGATGGCCCGGGCGAGGAAGAAAGGCGGTAACTTTTAGATTCATTGCGAAGCGCAATTGCAGTCTACCGAGAGTCGAGGAAACTTTGTAGCATTCGCAACTACTAATTAAAACAAGTCATTTTATTAAAGCAAGTCGCGACGTGTCACAAACGTAATAAAAAACGTTTTAGATAATCCCGAAAATATTTTCTTTAGGGAGGTACCTCATCTTTTTATATATTTCTTAAAACTTATTTTTATTTTTTATAATTTTTAAAATATCTTCTGACTAATTACCATTAAATATGTCTAAACAAGTCATATGAGCAGTTTTATTTAAGGGTGTAACATGTTGGGTGATCCCGAAAATATTTTCTTTAGGCTAAGAGGTGTCCCATTTTTTTATATATTTCTTAAAAATTATTTTTATTTTTTATATTTTTAAAATATCTTCTGACTAATTATCATAAAATATACTATAAAACAAGTCATATTAACAGTTTTATTAAAGTTAGAGTCATGACAAGCCACAAACGTAATAAAAAGAATATTTTGAGTGATCCTGAAAATATTCTCTTGAAGCTAAGAGGAGCCCCATCTTTTTATATATTTCTTAAAAATTGTTTTTATTTTTTTATAATTTTGAAATACCTTCTAACTAATTACCATGAAATATGTCGTAAAACAAGTCATATGAGCAGTTTTATTAAAGCTAGAGCCATGACATGCCACAAACACAATAAAAAGAACGTTTTAGGTGATCCTAAAAATATTTTCTTTAGGCTAAGAGGTACCTTTTTTTATATATTTCTTAAAAGTTATTTTTATTTTTTATAAATTTTGAAATACCTTCTGACTAATTATCATAAAATATACTGTAAAACTAAACGTATGAACAATTTTATTAAAACTAGAGCCATGACATGCCTCAAATGCAATAAAAAGAATGTTACGGGTGATCCCGAAAATATTTTCTTTAGGCTAAGAGGTGTGACTGACACCTAATTTATTACAATCTTCTCATATGGATCTTACTAATGCTATGGTATTTTTTTCAGCCCATAATGTTACCTCAACCAACTCAAATATGATAGCTCATAAGTGTTGAATCTCGGATTTTGATGATGAAATCAATTGATAGTGTTTATGATCTGATCTGCGTTTTGAGTGACATAAGAAGCTTCATGGAGAGACAATGAAAGTAGGAAGAATCATGTTAGGATGGAGTGGAACATATCAGTGTTAGGATCAGGGTCGGCACTAAGAGAGAGGGGGGGATGAATTAGTGTAGCGGTAAAATCATGATGGTTTAAAAACTTTCGTACGATAAAACCGTTTCTGACGTAAAACTGTTTTTGGAAACTTAACTTAAATTGAAAGCATATGGAAGTGTAGTTGATGTAAAGCAATGGAGGCAGTTTGCAATTAAGATAAATAGCAGAAAGTAAATGCAAATCGAGATTTAGAGTGGTTCGGTCAATCTTGACTTACATCCACTTTTGGCTTTCTCCTCCGACGAGGCCACCGACGTCCACTAGAGGCCTTCCTTCAATAAGCGAAGGCCAATTACCTTTTACACCCCTCTTCTCCTTTTATCGAGTTTAGGAGACAACCCTTACAAGCACTCACTTACTCCTCTCTTAAACTAGTCTAACACTTAGAAGAGGGAGAGGAGATCACATAAGATTTTAGCAGCGTTTCTTTCTTTTTAAACTCTATGTGCTTGTGTGTTTTAACCAGGGATGAGAGGGATATTTATAGGCTTCAAGTTGATTCAAACTTGGAGCCTAAAACTTTCCCATCCCGGGTTCCCCGGGCACGGGCAGTACCACCACCTGCGCTGGGCGGTACCATCGCCCAGTATCAGTCTGGCTGACACTATCCTGAGATGTACCACCACCCAAGTCTAGCGGTACCACCACCGGGGGTGCAGTGCTGGGCAGTACCACCACCCAAACTAGCGGTACCACCACTTGGAACCCTGCCAAGGGCGTTACAACTGCCCAGACTAGCGGTACCACTGCCTTACACAGTCTCGAAGACTGTGCCACGACAGTGAGACTCCTTGGGGCACTGTTTGGGCTTCTTATTGGGCCCAACATAGTTCTTGCTATTAGGATTGAGAGCACTAAGAGGGGGGGGGGGGGGGGGGGTGAATTAGTGCAACGGAAATCTTTTAGCGATTAAAAAGGAAAGCTGCGTTCGTTCGATAAACACTATGCAAAAGCCGATCCTAGTTTACTTATTATTAAGTGCAGTTTACGTTTAAACACAGTTAGCGTCTAAACGCAGTTTGCGTCTAAATGCAGATTGCGTCTAAATTCAGATTGCGTCTAAGCGCAGTTTGCGTCTAAGAGTAGATTGCGTCTATGCGCAGTTTGCGTCTAAGCGCAGTTTGCGTCTAAGCGCAGATTGCGTCTGAGCGCAGTTTGTGTCTAAACACAGTTTGCGTCTAAGCGCAGTTTAAGCAGAAGTATAAAGACAATGTGCTGCTATTCAACAAGTAATCTGCAAAAAGCAGATTTACGTCTAAACGCAGATTTACGTCTAAACGCAGATTTACGTCTAAACTTTGAAACTCGTTTGTATACTCGCAGAAGGCAGTATGCAATTGAAATTAAGACGTAAATGTAAGCTGAAATCTGATGATTGTGCGAGGAAAGCCGATTTAAGTCTGAATGCAGTTTTACATCTAAATGTTGAAACTCGTTCGTAAAGTCGCAGAAGACAGTTTGCAGTTATAAACAGATTCAAGATGTAAATGTAAACTGCGAGGAAACTCGTTCGTAAAAGCGCAGAAGACAGTTCGCAGTTATAAACAGATTCAAGACGTAAATGTAAGCTGCAAAGTAAGAATCGTACGAAAACACGTATTGACGTCTGAATCCAGATTCGGAAAGATTAGAGCTTAGAAACTTGTTCGTAAAAGCGCAGAGAGCAGTAGCTATGTAGGAGGTTTGCAGTAATGATAAAGTGCTCAAAATAAACGCAAACCAGAGATTTAGAGTGCTTCTATCAGTCTTGACCTACTCCACTTTTGGCTTCCTCCACCGGCGAGGTTACCGACGTCAACTAGGTGCCTTCCTTCAATGGGCGAAGGCCAACTGCCCTTTTACAGTTTCTCTCCTTTTGACGGGCTCAGGAGACAACCCTTACAGATCCTTTCTCTCCTCTCTTTACAACTCAAGACTTGAAGAACAGAAAAGAGGAGAACTTTTGGACTTTACACAAATTTGAGCTCTTAGAATCACTGAAAAGATCAAGAATTCGGTGTGGATCTGTATCCTTTCAGTGTTGAATGGGTGGGGTATTTATAGGCCCCAACCCAATTCAAATTTGGAGCTCAAAACGATCAAATCCCGGAATTTCGGGATCAGGCGGTTGCACCTCTTGACTGGAGAGGTTGCACCGCTTGGCAGAGCTCGGAGACTGAGCCCAGGCGGTTGCACCTCTCTGTCAGGGAGCTTGCACCGCCTGAGTCTGGCTCGGTGACTGAGCCCCAGGCGGTGCCACCTCTTGACTGAGGTGGTTGCACCTCTCTGCCAGAGCTCGAAGACCGAGCTCAGGCGGTGCTACCTCTCTGTCAGGGAGGTTGCACCGCCCAGTCTAGCTCGAAGACTGAGCTCTGGGCGGTTGCACCTAGTATGTTGATGACATGACATGTGATGCATAAGTTTATGCATATGTTCATGTTGACGTGTTGCAAGTATTCATGATGAATATTGCAATGACTTGAATTCAGTTTGAATTCAAGGTTCTATCAATATGGCATATTGATAGGGGGAGTTTGTTTAAACTCCAGGAGTTAAGTTTAACTCCGTCATCAAGTGGTTGTCATCATAAAAAAGGGGGAGATTGTTGAATCTCGTATTTTGATGATGAAACTACTTGATATATGTTTATGATTTAATCTGTGTTTTGAGTGACGCAGGATGCTTCGATCAGGATGAGACAATTAAAGCAGGAAAATCATGTTGTGCCGAAGGAACATGTCAGAAGATTGGACGTCGGGCCGGTGGATCGGTCAACGTATCGACAGAAGGCTTCGGGCCGTGGACTCGGGCATCGGGCCAAGAAGAGCGGGTATTGTGCCAAGGATATCGGAGTTGCGGAGTCAACTGGCCGATTGGGCAATAGGCTGCAGAAGAGGACGATGCGCCGAAGAATCGGACGAAGCGTCGAGGGACCAATGACACGTCGGACAACTTGGTTAATTGCTTAGGATTAATTGTCTCGATCGAAGTTTTGTTTTGTTGTGCAGGATTAACTATGATAACAATGAAGACATAAAGCGAAACAAAGTGTCGAAGTCAAGCGCGAAGGATTTGTTGCGAGTTCGAGAGTTCGACGGAAGTCCGAAGGTTCGTCGGGAATGCTACCGGAACTAGCCAAGAATGAGTTGGGAGCTTGCCGAAGGGTTTTTCGGAAGCTCGCCGGAAGGTTCGTTGGAAGTTCGCGGAGCTCGCCGAGAAAGATCGGAGCTTGCCGACGAAGCTCGTTGAAACTCTCTAAGATCAAATCGTGAAGTCTAGGAGCTTGCCGAGAGTCCGCAGAATGGTTTCCGAGAGTTCATCGGAAGACTGCCGAAAGTTTACCGGAAGCTCGCCAGAAGAAGTCTTGACTTGCAGACTTTGTAATAGCTTAGAAAATGTCTTTAAATTCATAGTTAGCACGTTAATTAGGGTTAGGATTAGGTGTTAATCCTATAACCCAAGTAGGGGCCAATTAGGCCCAAGTTCGGACTGGTTTAGACCAAGTTTGGAGCCAAACCAAGTGAGCTGGAATAGTGAAAGAGGTGGCACCACCAGGGTTGGAGGTAGCACCGCCCAGGCTATGTCTTCCAGCGAGACTGGGCGGTGCAACCGCCCCAGCCAAGAGGTGCAACCGCCCAGAGCTCAGTCTTCGAGCTAGACTGGGCGGTGCAACCTCCTTGACAAAGAGGTAGCACCGCCTGAGCTCGGTCTTCGAGCTCTGGCAGAGAGGTGCAACCGCCTCAGTCAAGAGGTGGCACCGCCAGGGGCTCAGTCACCGAGCCAGACTCAGGCGGTTGCACCTCTCTGTCAGGGAGCTTCGCGAACTTCCAACAAACCTTCCGGCGAGCTCCGCGAACTCAGCTCCGATCTTTCTCGGCGAGCTTCGCGAACTTCCAATGAACCTTCCGACGAGCTTCCGAAAAACCCATCGGCAAGCTCCCAACTCATTCTTGGCTAGTTCCGGTAGCATTCCCGACGAGCCTTCGGACTTCCATCGAACTCTCGAACTCGCAACAAATCCTTCGCGCTTGACTTCGACACTTTGTTTCGCTTTATGTCTTCATTGTTATCATAGTTAATCCTGCACAACAAAACAAAACTTCGATCGAGACAATTAATCCTAAGCAATTAACCAAGTTGTCCGACGTGTCATTGGTCCCTCGACGCTTCGTCCGATTCTTCGGCGCATCGTCCTCTTCTGCAGCCTATTGCCCAATCGGCCAGTTGACTCTGCAACTCCGATATCCTTGGCACAATACCCGCTCTTCTTGGCCCGATGCCCGAGTCCACGGCCCGAAGCCTTCTGTCGATACATTGACCGATCCACCGGCCCGACGTCCAATCTTCTGACATGTTCCTTCGGCACAACATGATTTTCCTGCTTTAATTGTCTCATCCTGATCGAAGCATCCTGCGTCACTCAAAACACAGATTAAATCATAAACATATATCAAGTAGTTTCATCATCAAAATACGAGATTCAACAATCTCCCCCTTTTTGATGATGACAACCACTTGATGACGGAGTTAAACTTAACTCCTGGAGTTTAAACAAACTCCCCCTATCAATATGCCATATTGATAGAACCTTGAATTCAAACTGAATTCAAGTCATTGCAATATTCATCATGAATACTTGCAACACGTCAACATGAACATATGCATAAACTTATGCATCACATGTCATGTCATCAACATACTTCTCCCCCATTGTCATCAACAAAATGGAGAAGTATCACCATCAAGTGTTTGTGATATTGGTTCAACTCATTGCATGAAAACTATAATATCAAGTTTTATCATCATGCAATTTTGCTAGAAAATATAGCAAGTGTTGAATCATGCTTAGAACATTCATGCTATCAAGTTTTAGATATGCAAGTTTTATAGCATATAAGATAGCACTTTTGGTAATATTCAAGATAGCAAGTTCTACATCATGTAAGCTAGCAAATTAGAGATGTTCAAGAAGGTAACTCTTGCTTCTTGAAAATTTTGTTCACTTTGCTAGATGCGTAAGTTAGCATTTTTGCCTCTTGAGATAGGCAAGATAGCACATTAGCTTCTTTTGAGATAGCAACTTTTTGCTTCTCTTTAGACCAACAAGCTAGCAATTTTTACGATATACAAGTTTCACAATATATAAGCTAGCAAAAATTTCGAAAGCAAATGCAAGATAGCTTTCTTGTGTAAGCTCATGATTCTTGCTTCCTATTGCAATGTGCAAATTGCAAGTTTTGCTTCTTGAGATATTCAAGATAGTGATGTTCAAGAAGACAATTTTTCTTCTTGAAATAAGCAAGTTAGCAATCTTTGCTACTTAAGATAGGCAAGCTAGCAATCAAGTTTTTGCATCTTTTTGACTTGTACAAGCTAGCTATCTCCCCCTTTGTCATTGTAAAAAAGAAAGGAAGAATACAGTTTTGTAGTTCTTTTTCCTTTTACAATGATTTCAAAATCATGACAAAGGATGAATAATCAAGTCATGAATGTCAAGACAATTTTTCATCATGAATATCATTGCATGCATCGTTATCATAGGTTGAAGTATTACATGCATAATTTCATATCATCATTCATAATTACATTAATGTTTCAATATAGCAATTTTTTCTCAAAGTGTGTAACTTAGCACTCATAGCATTTTAAATCATGATTTACATCATATGCAATACATCACATCTTAATTAGAAAGCACAAGTATTGCATGCATAATTGCACATCATAAATATATCATGATGGTATCAATTTTGTCAAATTATATCCTACCATACATGATTGAAACTTCTTATTTGTATATATCAAAACAAATTAATGAATATTTCATGTATTCTTCTCTTCACATAAGGAATATCAAGAAGAATTATTAGGTGATGAGATAAACATTTCATGAATACAAGGAATTGCATACAAATCATATCATAAGTGTTTCATGTATTCATATTATCACATGAAGCATACAGGACAACAATGCAAAGAAATCATGTCATGAAGAATATCAATGTGAAAATTCAGCAATGATCACATGATACAATCGCAAGGCATGATATAATTATGCGACATATCATGAGATGATAATTTATCATATCAATGAGGATCAATTCGTGAATACCAAAGATATGATTCATGGTTCATTACAATTCTTCTTAACAAGTTCACGATCAAGATTCATATAATTCTTAATAAAGCAAATTGATGTACAATCATCACACAAGACATACAAGGCGAAGAAATCTTGTTATTTCTGTATTATGAAATATATGATATCAAGGCTCATGATTCATTTGAAAAGATATAGTACAAAGAGCAACTTGAAACATTCATATCAAGATCACATTTTAAAATATTCCAAGTTTCAAGATATCAATATGACACTTCATTGAATTCTAAGAAATCAAAAGACAAGTTGCATTTCATTTGAAGAACTCCTTTTTGATAAATGTAGGGAGCATAATGAACGATCTTGATTTATAAAGAGCTTCATGTTATAATTATCAAGATCATGATTTTAATAATTATTTTCTTTAGCAAAAACACTATCATTCATATTTCGAGATGGAATTTATAAGCAGGAATCATTTCATCAAATCCATTTTAGAAAAATATTTTTCATAAGTGTATGAGAAAATCCGATTGTTAGGATACCAATTGTTAAGTGAATCCGAAAATGAAATTAGTACTTTCATGCATTCGGATAAGATTTTGCTATAGATTTTCAAGTTCAATTATGAAGATAAAACATGCTCATGATCATAAAAATTGATGTATCCAAAAAAATATAATTTCCAACATGTTATAGTGTAAAATCATCATGGCAATTAAGTGTTTTGAACATTGAATTAAGAATGTCCGAAAAATAATCTTAACACGTTCATGCATTCGAGCATCTTTTTGCCATAGTTTTTCAAATATACTCATGAGAATAACACATGCTTATCATCGGCTTAAAATCTCATGCATAAAATTGTTAATCAAAATATTTAATTTCATCATTATGCATTTCTTCAAATCAAACATGATCTTTAATCAAAATCGAGAAATAACAATGGAAATCAACGTAATACACATTATTACTTCTTAACCATGATTTCATATTTTCAATCAAGATCATTTTATTTGTTTATCATAAAATATACAATATTATCATTTTCGAAATTACTTAGTATGATCATAATAATTTTTTTTTTTTTAAACATGTAATTTTTAAGAAAATTAATTCTAAACTAAAAGAGAAAAATACATCATGAAAGCATCAAGTAATTTCAAAATAAATTAGGGGGATTTCGATTACCTCATCATTGTAGGCTGTTAAGGCGTAGTTTGCCGCCTTGCTTTTGTTGACTTTCTCTTCTTCGGAGGAGCTCGATTCATCCCAATTTTTGTTCTTCTTCTTGCGTTTAAAGCAAGTAGTTCGATTCTTTTTGCTTTTTAATTTTCGTTTCATTTGTAGTTTAAGTTCACCATCACTTGAGCTTATGCTCGAGTGGTCTTCAAATGTTCTATGTCCCAAATCCTTCCTGTTCTTTGGAAGGTTGGTTTGTTCATCATTGTTCTCATCACTTGAGTCATTGCTCAAGTGGCATTCATTTGTCTAGAGTTCCAAATCCTTCCTGTTCTTTGGAAGGTGATTGTGTTCAACATGTTCATCATGTGCATTGTGCACCATTTCATATGTCATCAATGAACCAATTAGTTCTTCAAGTGGTAAGTTGTTTAGATTTTTAGCTTCTTGTATTGCAGTTACTTTTGAATCCCACTTTTTAGAAAGAGAACGCAAAATTTTGTTTACGAGTTCAAAATCCGAAAAACATTTTCTAAGAGCTCTTAAACTATTGACGACATCCGTGAAACGGGTGTACATGTCGCCTATAGTCTCGCTTGGTTGCATTTGAAAAAGCTCGAAATCATGCAATAAAAAGTTAACTTTCGAGTCTTTGACTCTACTAGTTCCCTCGTGCGTGATTTCAAGTGTTCGCCAAATGTCAAAAGCCGTTTCGCACGTGGAAATCCGATTGAACTCATTTTTGTTCAAAGCGCAAAATAAGGCATTCATAGCCTTTGCGTTGAAAGAAAAATACTTCTTTTCCAAATCCGACCATTCGTTCATCGGTTTAGAGGGAAGTTGAAAACCGTTTTCAACGATATTCCATAAATCCAGATTTAGAGAAATCAAGAAATCTCTCATTCGAGTTTTCCAATAAGTGTAGTCCAATCCGTAAAAGAACGGTGGACGAAAGACCGACAAGCCCTCTTGAAGAGCCATTTCTCTCGGGTGTAAATCCGAAATGAGAAATACCCCGCTCTGATACCAATTGTTAGGATCAAGAGCACTAAGAGGGGGGGGGGGTGAATTAGTGCGGCAGAAATCTTTCAGCGATTAAAAAGGAAAGCTGCGTTCATTCGATAAACACTATGCAAAAGCCGATCCTAGTTTACTTATTATTAAGTGCAGTTTACGTTTAAACACAGTTAGCGTCTAAACACAGTTTGCGTCTAAATGCAGATTGCGTCTAAATTCAGATTGCGTCTAAGCGCAGTTTGCGTCTAAGAGCAGATTGCGTCTATGCGCAGTTTGCGTCTAAGCGCAGTTTGCGTCTAAGCGCAGATTGCGTCTGAGCGTAGTTTGCGTCTAAACACAGTTTGCGTCTAAGCGCAGTTTAAGCAGAAGTATAAAGACAATGTGCTGCTATTCAATAAGTAATCTGCAAAAAACAGATTTACGTCTAAACGCAGATTTACGTCTAAACTTTGAAACTCGTTTGTATACTCGCAGAAGGCAGTATGCAGTTGAAATTAAGATGTAAATGTAAGCTAAAATCTGATGATTGTGCGAGGAAAGCTGATTTAAGTCTGAATGCAGTTTTACGTCTAAATGTTGAAACTCGTTCGTAAAGTCGCAGAAGACAGTTTGCAGTTATAAACAGATTCAAGATGTAAATGTAAACTGCGAGGAAACTCGTTCGTAAAAGCGCAGAAGACAGTTCGCAGTTATAAACAGATTCAAGACGTAAATGTAAGCTGCAAAGTAAGAATCGTACGAAAACACGTCTGAATCCAGATTCGGAAAGATTAGAGCTTAGAAACTTGTTCGTAAAAGCGCAGAGAGCAGTAGCTATGTAGGAGGTTTGCAGTAATGATAAAGTGCTCAAAATAAACGCAAACAAGAGATTTAGAGTGGTTCGGTCAGTCTTGACCTACTCCACTTTTGGCTTCCTCCACCGGCGAGGTTACCGACGTCAACTAGGTGCCTTCAATGGGCGAAGGCCAACTGCCCTTTTACAGTTTCTCTCCTTTTGACGGGCTCAGGAGACAACCCTTACAGATCCTTTCTCTCCTCTCTTTACAACTCAAGACTTGAAGAACAGAAAAGAGGAGAACTTTTGGACTTTACACAAATTTGAGCTCTTAGAATCACTGAAAAGATCAAGAATTCGGTGTGGATCTGTATCCTTTCAGTGTTGAATGGGTGGGGTATTTATAGGCCCCAACCCAATTCAAATTTGGAGCTCAAAATGATCAAATCCCGGAATTTCGGGATCAGGCGGTTGCACCTCTTGACTGGAGAGGTTGCACCGCCTGGCAGAGCTCGGAGACTGAGCCCAGGTGGTTGCACCTCTCTGTCAGGGAGGTTGCACCACCTGAGTCTGGCTCGGTGATTGAGCCCTAGGCGGTGCCACCTCTTGACTGAGGCGGTTGCACCTCTCTGCCAGAGCTCGAAGACCGAGCTCAGGCGGTGCTACCTCTCTGTCAGGGAGGTTGCACCGCCCAGTCTAGCTCGAAGACTGAGCTCTGGGCGGTTGCACCTCTTGGCTGGGGCGGTTGCACCGCCCAGTCTCGCTGGAAGACATAGCCTGGGCGGTGCTACCTCCAACCCTGGCGGTGCCACCTCTTTCACTATTCCAGCTCACTTGGTTTGGCTCCAAACTTGGTCCAAACCAGTCCGAACTTGGGCCTAATTGGCCCCTACTTGGGTTATAGGATTAACACCTAATTATAACCCTAATTAACGTGCTAACTATGAATTTAAAGACATTTTCTAAGCTATTACAAAGTCCGTAAGTCAAGACTTCTTCTGGCGAGCTTCCGGCAAACTTCCGGCGGTCTTCGGATGAACTCTCGGAAACCATTCTGCGGACTCCCGGCAAACTTCAGTCGGCAAGCGAGTTTCAACGAGCTTCGTCGGCAAGCTCCGATCTTTCTCGGCGAGCTCCGCGAACTTCCAACGAACCTTCCGACGAGCTTCCGAAAAACCCTTCGGCAAGCTCCCAACTCATTCTTGGCTAGTTCCGGTAGCATTCCCGACGAACCTTCGGACTTCCATCGAACTCTCGAACTCGCAACAAATCCTTCGCGCTTGACTTCGACACTTTGTTTCGCTTTATGTCTTCATTGTTATCATAGTTAATCCTGCACAACAAAACAAAACTTCGATCGAGATAATTAATCCTAAGCAATTAACCAAGTTGTCCGACATGTCATTGGTCCCTCGACGCTTCGTCCGATTCTTCGGCGCATCGTCCTCTTCTGCAGCCTATTGCCCAATCGGCCAGTTGACTCTGCAACTCTGATATCCTTGGCACAATACCTGCTCTTCTTGGCCCGATGCCCGAGTCCACGGCCCGAAGCCTTCTGTCGATACATTGACCGATCCACCGGCCCGACGTCCAATCTTCTGACATGTTCCTTCGGCACAACATGATTTTCCTACTTTAATTGTCTCATCCTGATCGAAGCATCCTGCGTCACTCAAGACACAGATTAAATCATAAACATATATCAAGTAGTTTCATCATCAAAATACGAGATTCAACACTTGCAGGGGCCTAGCTGGGTTGTAATTGGGTTGGCTCAATCCAAGCCCAATTACATGCTAACTATGATTTCTAAGACATATTCTAAGCTAAACAAAGTCTGTAAGTCTATTCTTCTGATGAGCTTCCAACGATCTTCCGGCGAACTTCCGACGATCTCTTAGCAATGTTCCGGCGGACTCCCAGCAAGCTCTGAGACTTCTCGGCTGGTTCCTCTAGAATTTCCGACGAACGTCCGGACTTCCGACGAACTCTCGAACTCCCAATGTGATCGCGTCCTTGACTTCGGGAGTTTATTTTGCTTCATGCCTTGCTATCGTAGTTAATCTTGCATATGTAAAACAAACTTCAATCTAGACAATTAATATTAAGTATTAATCAAGTTTTCCGGTATGTCATTGGTCTCTCGACATTTCATCCGATTCTTCGGTGCATCATCCTCTCCTGCGGCCTATTGTCCAATCGGCCAGTTGACTCCGCAACTCCGATATCCTTGGCGTAATGTCCGCTCTTCTTGGCCCAATGCCCGAATCCACGGCCCGAAGCCTTTTGTCGATACATCGACCGAGCCACCAGCCCGACGTCCAATCTTCTGACATGTTCCTCCAGCCCAACATGATTCTTCCTGCTTTAATTGTCTTATCTTGATCGAAGCATCATGTGTCACTCAAAACGTAAATTAAAACATAAACTAAAACATAAACACATATCAATTGGTTTCATCATCAAAATACAAGATTCAACAATCTCTCCCTTTTTGATGATGACAACAAATTGATGATGGAGTTAACCTTAATTCTCGGAGTTTAAACAAACTCCCCCTACCAATATGCCTTATTGATAGAAACTCTTAGATTCAAAAATCCAAGCAACATGTCATGATCAAATCATGACATACCAATAACATACTTCTCCCCCTTTTTATTAACAAAAAGGAGAAGTACAACTATTCACGTGTTTCAAATATCTAAGTTCAATACATTGGATGAAAAACATAATATCCATTTTTATCATCATGCAAGCTAGTAAATTAGAGATATTCAAGAAAGCAACTCTTGCTTTTTGAAATATGCAAGTTGCAAGCTAGCAAATTTTATAATATTTTAGAACATGCAAGCTAGCGGTTTTGAGATGTTCAAGAAAGCAACTTCTTCTCTTTTGAGAAGTGTGATTATTTTTGCTTCCTTTGTAATGTTTGAGCTAGCAATTTTGCTTCCATTGCAAAGTGCAAGTTAGCATGTTTTGCATCTTGATATAGGCAAGATAGCACTTTTGGTATTAGAGATATGTAAGTTAGCAATCTTTGCTTCTCTTTTGAGATGAGCAAGCTAACATATTTTTACATCTTTTTGACTTGTGCAAGCTAACAAGTTTGCCTCTTTTCATGATGTGCACGCTAGAAATTCTTGCTCCCCCTTTGTTATTGTCAAAAAGAAGGAAAGACCCTTTACATCAATTTTCAAATTATGACAAAAGTAAGTATCAATCTTATTTGTGCATCATTATATTTTTAAATTAAAACATGTATAATTTCAAAACCTTATATTTCATTTTTCATGCATGATACTAAAAAATAAATCAATCATCATTATGAGCATATCATACATGATACTAAAATATTAAAATTTTTAAGCATTTATCAACAAGTTGATCATGATACCAAACATTCATCATTTAAAGCATTTATGATATACATCATATCCATCACATACATCATCATAAAAAAATAAGTATTGCATGTATCATTCCATCACATGGACAATATCAAGAAGTATCATAGTATGAAGAATCTTGATTCATAGAAAAATATCATGTATCGAATATCAAAAAGATGTCACGTAAATAATCTCAATTCATGTATAATATCTCTCAATTCTTTATTAATTATAGTTCCGAAAAAAAATCATGATTCATTTCGATAAATTTCAATAAGAAGATACAAGAACACATAGTCGGAGATCTTGATTCATAAATGATTTCAAGTTATAAATCATGAGAAATCAAGACCATGATTTTGATAGAACTCATTAAATTCAAATCATCAAAATCTCAATATTACTTTCAAGAGATTCAAAATAGCATAAACAATTTTATTGGTCTCTTAGTGAAAAATCGATAAGATAGAGAAAAAGAAAATTTTTCCAGAAAAATGCTTTCCTCTTTTTGTTTCAACTTATTGATTAATTTCATACATGTATATTCTTTTCTTTTATGTCAAATCCATGCATTCATTAATGCCGAAAAAAGAACTTTTAAAAGATCGCAAGGTTCGATAATCACAAAAATTATCATGCATAATTTCAAAATATAAATTTATTAAGCATTATCTCAAATTATATTATTTCATCAAACATGATTTCATATTTTCAATTAAAATTATTTTATTTGTTTATCATAAAATATGTATTTTTCATGATTATTTTTTAAAAATCATTAGAAAGGCAAGCATGATCCAATTTTATCTTTGCATTATATTTTTAAATATGTAAATTAAAAAAAATCTAAAATAAAATTGAAATGCATCATGAAATGCATCATGTAATTTCGATATAAATTAAAGGCATTTTGATTACCTCAACGTCGAAAGGTGTTAAGGCATAGTTTGCCACCTCGCCTTTATTGTTTTTCTCCTCATCTTCGGAGGAGCTCGATTCATCCCAATTTGTGTTCTTCGTCTTGCGTTTAAAGCAAGTAGTTCCGTTCTTTTTGCTTTTTAATTTTTGTTTCATGAACTTTTTAAATTTTATTTGTGGTTCAAGTTCACCCTCACTTGAGCTTATGCTCGAGTGCTCCTCAATTGTTCTATGTCCTAAATCCTTCCTATTCTTTGGAAGGTGGTTCTTAAGTTCTTCACGTGCATTGCACGTTATTTCATATGTGATCAATAAACCAATTAGTTCTTTAATCGAAAAATGGTTCAAGTTCTTTGATTCTTGTATTGTTGTTATTTTCGAATCCCAATTTTTTGAAAGCAATCGTAAAATCTTGTTAATGAGTTCAAAATCCGAAAAACATCTACCAAGTGCTTTTAAACCATTGACGATATCCGTAAAATGGGTGTACATGTCAACAACGGTTTCGCTTAGTTTCATATGAAAAAGTTCAAAATCTTGCATTAAAAAGATGACTTTAGAATCCTTAACTTTGCTAGTGCCTTCGTGTATGATTTCGAGAATGCGCCATATGTCAAAAGCTATTTCGAACATAGAAGTTCGATTAAACTCGGTTTGATCTAAAGCGCAAAATAGAGCATTATAGCTCTAGCATTTAAAGAAAATGTCTTCTTCTCCAAATCATTCTAATAGTTCATTGGAAGAGAAGACATTTGAAAACTATTTTCTATAATATTCTATAAATTTAAATCTAATGAAATCAAGAAAACTCTCATTCAAGTTTTTTAATAAGTGTAGTCCGTCCCATTAAAAAAGGGAGGATGAATGAGAGAGTGACCCTCTTGGAAGTCGTAAAGAGCTATTTTTATTTAGGTGTTAAACCAAATTAGAAAACCGTAGCTCTGATACCAATTGTTAGGATCAGGATCGGCACTAAGAGGTGAATTAGTGCAGCGGAAAAATCACGACGGTTTAAAAACTTTCGTATAATAAAACCATTTCTGACGTAAAACCATTTTCGAAAACTTAACTTAAATTTAAAGCATACGGAAGTGTAGTTGATGTAAAGCAATGGAGGCAGTTTGCAGTTAAAATAAATAGCAGAAAGTAAATGCAAATCGAGATTTAGAGTGGTTCGGTCAATCTTGACCTACATCCACTTTTGGCTTCCTCCTTCGACAAGGTCACCGACGTCCACTAGAGGCCTTCCTTCAATAGGTGAAGGCCAATCACCTTTTACACCCCTCTTCTCCTTTTACCGGGTTTAGGAGAACCCTTAAAAGTACTCTCTTACTCCTCTCTTAAACTAGTCTAACACTTAGAAGAGGGAGAGGAGATCACACAAGATTTTAGCAGCGTTTCTTTCTTTTTAGACTCTCTATGCTTGTGTGCTTTAACCAGGGATGAGAGGGGTATTTATAGGCTTCAAGTTGATTCAAACTTGGAGCCTAAAACTTTCCCATCCTGGGTTCCTCGGGCAGGGTGGTACCACTGTCTCCGTTGGGCAGTACCACCGCCCAGGTCTAGTGGTACCACCACCTAGGGTACAGTGCTAGGTAGTACCACCACCCAGACTGGCGGTACCACCACTTGGCACCCTGCCAGGGGTGGTACAACTGCCCAAACTAGTAGTACCACCGCCTGACATAGTCTCGAAGATTGTGCCACGACGGTGAGACTCCTTGGGGCACTGTGTGGGCTTCTTATTAGGCCCAACATAGTTCTTACATGGGCCTAGCTGACTCGTAATTGGGTTGGCTCAATCCAAGCCCAATTACGTGCTAACTACGATTCTTAAGACATATTCTAAGCTAAACAAAGTTCCTAAGTCTATTCTTCCGACGAGCTTCCGGCGATCTTTCGGTGAACTTCCGACGATCTCTCGACAATATTCCGGCGGACTCCCGGCAAGCTCATGGACTTCACGACGATCTTTTTGGTGAGTTCCGATGAGCTTCTCTAGCAAGCTTTGAGACTTCTAGGCTAGTTTCTCCAAAACTTTCGACGAACATCCGGACTTCCGACGAACTCTTGAACTCCCAATGTTCTCGTGTCCTTGACTCCGGGACTTCATTTTGCTTCATGCCTTGCTATCATAGTTAATTCTACACATGTAAAACAAACCTTGTTCTACATAATTAATACTAAGCATTAATCAAGTTGTCCTGCATGTCATTGGTCTCTCGACGCTTGATCCGATTCTTCGGCGCATCGTCCTCTCCTGCGGCCTATTGCCCAATTGGCTAGTTGACTCCACAACTCCGATATCCTTGGCGTAATGTCTGCTCTTCTTGGCCCGATGCCCGAATCCACGACCAGAAGCCTTCTGTCGATACATCGACCGATCCACTGTCCCGACGTCCAATCTTCTGACATGTTCCTCCTGCCCAACATAATTCTTCCTGCTTTAATTGTCTCATCTTGATCGAAGCATCTTGTGTCACTCAAAATGCAGATTAAAATATAAACACATATTAATTGGTTTCATCATCAAAATACGAGATTCAACGATCAGAAGATTGGATGTCGAGCCGGAGGATCGATCGACGTATCGGCAGAAGGCTTCAGACCATGGGTTCGGGCATCGGGCCAAGAAGAGTGAAAATTATACTAAGGAAATCGGAGTTGAGGAGGTCAACTAGTCGAGTGGGCAATAGGCTGCAAGATATGACGATACGTCGAAGAATTGGATGATGCGTCGTCGATGAACCAATAACATACCGGACAACATTTGATAATAATTGTCTATATTGAAGTATGTTTTAGGCGTAATTGGGTTAGAATTAGGCCAACTCAATTAAGGGACAGTTGGCACAAGTTTGGGCTGCATTGGACCAAGTGAAAGGCCCAAAAAATGACCCAACAGGTGGAACCGTATGTAGCACAATCCCCGAGACTATGTTAGGTGATGGTACTATCCAATAGCAGGGTGTCAAGCGATGGTACCACCTAGTGTCTGTGCTGTAGGCGGTGGTACTGCCCAACAATGGTGGTTAACACACAAAAGCATAGAGAACTTAAAAATGGGAAAACTTTGTAGCAATCACTTGAGAGATCCCCTTCTCTAGTTCTGAAGTTTAGAATTATGTTTAGGGAAGAGTGAGTGCTTGTAAAATGTTGTCTCCTGAACCTATGAAAAGAAAAAGAGAGATGTAAAAGGGTAGTTAATCTTCGTCCATTGAAAGACGATCGTTAGTGGATGCCGGTGGCCTTGACGGACCTTAACGGAAGAGGAATCAGGAGTGGATGTAGGTCACGATGACCGAACTACTATAAAAATCTGGTTTGCATTTACTTTAAGTCCTTTACTTGAAATTACAAACTAATTTCTTACTTTCACTATACTTCTATACGTTTTCAAAGTTAAACATTTTTTATATGAACTTTTATCGTACGAAGATTTTTAAATCGACATGATTTTATCACTGCACTAATTTACCCCAACCCCCCCCCCCCCTTCCCCTCTTACTACCGACTCGATTCTAATAGTTGGTATCAGAGAGAGGTCACTCTCATTTTGGTTTGAAATCCAAGAGAGATGGCATTTGTCGAGAACCAAGATGGTCACTCAATCACACGTCCACCCATGTTCAATGGGACGGATTACACCTATTGGAAAACTAGAATAAGGATTTTTCTAATTTCTATGGATTTTGAGTTATGAAACATTGTGGAAAACAACTTTCAAAAGTCTTCTACTCCAATGAACGAATGGAATGACTTGGAGAAGAAAACTTTTTCTTTAAATACTAGAGCAATGAATACTCTATTTTATGCTTTGGATAAAAATGAATTCAATCAAGTTTCTATTTGCGAAACGACCTATGACATTTGGCATACACTTGAAATCACACACGAAGGCACAAGTAGGGTTAAACATTCTAAAGTTACTCTTTTGATGCTTGATTTTGAGTTGTTTCATATGAAACCAAGCAAAATCGTTGGAGACAACTACACTCGTTTTACAGATGTCATCAATGGTTTAAAAAGTCTTGATAAATATTTTTCTAATTTTGAACTAGTGAATAAAATATTGAGATCTCTTCTAAAGAGTTGGGATCCTAAAGTAACGATCATTCAAGAGGCCAAGGATTTAAATAATTTCCCTCTCGAAGAATTTATTGGGTATTTTGTGTTAGGAATGAGTCGGCACTAAGAAAAATCTTATGAGAGAGTAGCAGATAAAATTACGTTGGTTTAAAAAATCTTTTGTATAATAAAAATTGATCTCGGAAGATGTTAAATTGAAAGCAAATGAGAGCAGTGTGAGAGTAAGAAATCAGTTTGCAATATAAAGTAGATTGTAGTAAAGGTAAATAGCAAAACAATGTTGAATCTCGTATTTTGATGATGAAATCACTTGATATATGTTTATGATTTAATCTACGTTTTGAGTGACACAGGATGCTTCGATTAGGATGAGACAATTAAAGTAGGAAAAATCATGTTGTGTTGGAGGAATCTGTCATTGGACGTCGGGCCGATGGATCGGTCGACGTATAGATAGAAGGCTTCGAGTCGTGGACTCGGGCATCAGACCAAGAAGAGCGGGTATTGTGCCAAGAATATCAGAGTTGCGGAGTCTACTGGCCGATTGGGCAATAGGTCGCAAGAGAGGACGATGTGCCGAAGAATCGGATGAAGCGTCGAGGGACCAATGACATTCCGGACAACTTGGTTAATTGCTTAAGAATAATTGTCTCGATCGAAGTTTTGTTTTACATGTGTAGGATTAACTACGATGAAAGTAAGACATGTAGCAGGAGTTGCGCCGGAGTCAAGACTATGATCACGGTGGGAGTTCGAGAGTTCAACGGAAGTCCAGACGGCCGTTGGAGGTTCTACGGGAACAAATCCGAGAAGTCCAGGAGCTTGCCAAAAGAAGCTCGTCGGAACTTGCCAAGTGGATCATTGCAAGTCCAGGAGTTTGCCGGAAGTCCGCAGGAGCATCACCGAGGGTTCATCGGATGATCGACGGAAGTTCGCCGGAAGCTCGCTGGAAGAACCGATTGACGCACCGGAGCAAGTTGTAGTAAATGTCTTAAGAAAAATCGTAGTTAGCATGATGATTAAGTTAGAAATGGGAGGTGATCCCATTGACTTAATCTTGGGGCAATTGGGCCCTTAACAGACCCAAATTGGGTCGAATGGATCAGCCCATTCGAACCCAGATTTCATGGCCAAAGGTGGCACCACCTGGGTCGTCGGTGGCATCACCTGGGTCGGCGATGGCACTGCCCAGGGCTCAGTCTCCGAGCTCTGGCTGGGCGGTGCAACCACCTCTAACAGAGGTGCAACCGCTTGAGCTCGGTCTCCGAGCTCTAGTTGGGCGCTGCAACCGCCCTAGTCAGGCGGTGGCACCGCCTGAGCTCGGTCTCCGAGCTCTGGTAGGAGGTGCAACTGCCCCTGACAGGAGGTGACACTGTCCAGAGGCTCAGTCTTCAAGCTCTGCTAGGCTGTGCAACCACCCTAGTCAGGCGGTGCAACCGCCAGACCCCGAAATTCCGGGAATTGATAGTTTTGAGCTCGAAATTCAAACTAGGTTAGAGCCTTTAAATACCTCACCCATTCAGCAATGAAAGGGTAACAAAAAAACACTGAAATCCTGATCTTACTCTATGATTTTTAGAGCTCAAAAGTGTTGTATGAGTTAGAAGTTCTTCTCTCTCTGTTCTTCCAGGTTCTGATCTTTCAAGAGAGGAGAGAAAATTCTGTAAGGGTTGTCTCCTAAGCCCATCAAAAGGAGTGAAACTATAAAAGGGTGGTTAGCCTTTGCCTATTGAAGGAAGGCCTCTATTGGACATCGGTGACCTCATCGGTAGAGGAAGCCAAAAGTGGATGTAGGTCAAGATTGACCGAACCACTCTAAAATCACGGTGCTCTTTGGTTTGCATTTACTTTGAGCATATTATCTTTACTACAAACCTCCTCAATAGCTTACTGCCTTCTGCACATTTATGATTGTGTTTCAAAGTTCAGTATTTTTCGAATCGGTGTTTAGACGTAAATCCGTTTTATCGTACGAACATCATATTTCAGTTTGCTCTTACATTCTGATTTCCATCATAACGGTAAACTGCCTTTATAGATTCGCTTTAACTGCATCTTGCTTGATCACAAATTAAAGTGATTTACGAATCGGCTTTTCTACCGAAATCGCTCTTATCGTACGAACGTAGTTTTAATCGTCGAAAGTTTTTCACTGCACTAATTCACCCCCGCCCCCTCTTAGTACTCTTGATCCTAACAATTGGTATCAGAGCACGGTATTTCTCATTTCGAATTTACACCCGAGAGAAATGGCTCTTCATGGCTTTCAAGAGGGTTTATCGGTTGTTCGTCCACCGTTGTTTAACGGATTGGACTACACTTACTAGAAAACTCGAATGAGAGTTTTCTTAATTTCTATGAATTTGGAGTTATGGA
The DNA here is from genome assembly GCF_036884655.1 of Musa acuminata AAA Group. Classification (NCBI taxonomy): domain Eukaryota; kingdom Viridiplantae; phylum Streptophyta; class Magnoliopsida; order Zingiberales; family Musaceae; genus Musa; species Musa acuminata. The sequence goes on along the minus strand of NC_088347.1, from coordinate 9,964,012 downwards.
ATATTGTTGAAAATGGTTTTCATCTTCCTCTAAACCGATGAACGAATGGTCGGATTTGGAGAAGTATTTTTCTTTAAACTCAAAGGCTATGCATGCCTTATTTTACGCTTTGGACAAAAATGAGTTCAATCGGATTTCTATGTGCGAAATGATTTTTGATATTTGGCGAACACTTGAAATCATACACGAGGGAACTAGTAAAGTCAAAGACTCGAAAGTTAACATTTTATTACATGATTTTGAGCTTTTTCGAATGCAACCAAGCGAGACTATAGGCGACATGTACACCCGTTTCACGGATGTCATCAATAATCTAAGAGTTCTTGGTAAATCTTTTTTGAATTTTGATCTCGTAAGCAAGATCTTAAGATCTCTTTCAAAAAGGTGGGATCCTAAAATAACGGTAATACAACAAACAAAAGATTTAAATATTTTTCCACTTGAAGAACTTATCGGTTAATTAATGACATATGAAATGATGCACAATGCACATGATGAACAAAACAACCTTCCAAAGAACAGGAAGGATTTTAGACATAGAACATTTGAAGACCACTCAAGCATAAGTTCAAGTGATGGTGAACCTAAACTACAAATGAAACAAAAATTAAAAAGCAAAAAGAATGGAACTACTTGCTTCGAACGCAAGAAGAAGAACACAAAGTGGGATGAATCGAGCTCCTCCAAAGACAAGGAGAAAATCAAGAAAGACGAGGTGGTGAACTATGCCTTAACAGCATTTAACGATGAGGTAATCGAAACCCCCTTAATATATTTGGAAATTACTTGATGTTTTTCATGATGCATTTTCTTTTTTTTGAATAATTATTTTTCTTGAAAATTACATGTTAAAAAAAAAATATTTGAAAATGAAAGAATATGATCATGCTCGTAATTTGAAAATAATAATAAAAATTACATGTTTCATGTTAATGAAATAAAATGTTAGATTTAAATCTAATGATCATATGTATGTTTTCCTTAAGAAGAAAAAATGTGTATTTTGATTATTTCTGATTTTGATTAAAACCATGCTTAATGTCTTAATGAAAATATTAAGAAGTTTAATATCATGCTATATGTGGTTAAGAAGTAATAATGTGTATCATGTTGATTTCCATTGTTATTTCTCAATTTTGATTAAATAAAATCATGCTTGAAGAAATGCATAATGATGTAATATTAAATATTTTGATACCATGATTGATAATTTTATGCATGAAATTTTAAGTTATACATGATGATAAGCATGTGTTATTTTCATGAGTGTATTTGAAAAACATATGGCAAAAATGTGTCCGAATGCATGAACTTATTAAAATTATTTTTCGAACGTCCTTAATTCACTCACTAAATTGCTATAATGAGAACTTTACACTATTACATGCTTTAATAACATGTTGAAAATTATGTGTTTTGGATACAAAAAATTTCATGATCATGAGCATGTTTTATCTTCATGATTGTGTTTGAAAATCTATAGCAAAACCATGTCCGAATGCATGAAAGTGTTAAATTTCAGTTTTGGATTTTCTTGATCCTAACAATTGATATTTTTGGATTTTCTCGATATATTATTCTCTTTCGGACTTAATAAACATATGTCATATCGAGTTTGATTCATATCATTGATTTTTGACATATGGAATCAACTAGCAAATGCATCTCTCATAGACTTATCTTGTGAAAAATATCTTTCGAGAAATGGATTTGATGATTCCTTCTTATATCTTTAGAGAAATAGTTTTACGTGCAAGGATTTGATTCACACACATATCTTGATCCTTGTAAAAATGAAGTGTACTTTAATATCCTATCAATTTTAACTTCATTCAAGTAAGCTCACTAGTGACTTTCCTCCTTCATGTAAAAAAGATAATAACAAATAAAGAGGAAGAAGTAATGAAAGCTATCTCCATGTCATGTTTTCCTTAAGGTGTTTTTATAATTAATATCCTATCACTCATTATTGAAAAATGACATAAACCTAGCTAAGGCATGTATCATTACCGCACTTACGTTTAAAACTTGCTTATATCGTTCTCCTTTTTGTTGATGACAAAGGGGGAGAAAAATATGAATTGATACTATGAGTGCTATATTTGAATGAGAAATAGATGAAATACTATGATTATTAAATACTTGAAATGTTTGAATCATGTTAAGATATCAATAACTTGCATCGTAATTTTACTTGCTGATATCTTGCCATGTGATGAAATGCTATGATTTGTTGCTAAAATGATGCATGCAATACTTATGCTTTTTATTATGATGTATGTGATGTATTGCATATGATGTAAATGATGATTAAAATTGCCTTAATTTAAATTCAAGGTTTATCTCAATTATGAAATTTTGAAATAAGAATGATTACTCACCTTTGTCATGATTTAGAAATTGACTCAAAGGGTCCTTCCTTCTTTTTGACATTAACAAAGGGGGAGAAATATCGATAGCTCATCTTGCAAAATTTAGAAACATGCACTTTGCAAAGGAAGCAAATATTTGCTAGCTTGCAAGGAAAAGAACTTGACATCTTGAAAATCACAAAAATTTGCTACTTTGCATGATGTAAAATATGCTAGAATTGCTAGCTTGTGATCTAAAGAAAAGCAAAAAGTTACTATCTCAAAAGAGCCAAACTAGCTAACTTGCACAATTCAAGACGAAGGCAAAAATTGTACTTCTCAAAAGAGAAGAAATTGCTATCTTGAACATCACCGATAATTGCTAGCTTGAAATCTCAAGAAAATGCAAAAATGTTCTATCTTGCCTATCTCAAGATGCTAAACATGCTAAACTTGCACTTTGCAATGGAAACAAAATTGCGAGCTCAAACATTACAAAGGAAGCAAAATTTGCTAGCTTGCGAACTTGCATATTTCAAGAAGCAAGAGTTGCTTTCTTGAACATCTCTAAATTGCTAGCTTAAAATGTTGTAAAATTGCTAGATTGCATGATGATAAAAATTTAATATTATGTTTTTCATGCAATGAGTTGAACTTATATCACAAACACAAGAATAGTTGTACTTCTCCTTTTTGTTGATGACAAAGGGGGAGACGCATGTTGATGACTTGACTTGTTATGCATAAGTTTATGATGACATGTTGCTTGGATTTTTGAATCCAAGAGTTTCTATCAATATGACATATTGATAGGGGAAGTTTGTTTAAACTCCGGGAGTTAAGGTTAACTCCGTCATCAAGTGGTTGTCATCATCAAAAAGGGGGTGATTGTTGAATCTCGTATTTTGATGATGAAACCACTTGATATATGTTTATGATTTAATCTGTATTTTGAGTGATGCAGGATGCTTCGATTAGCATGAGACAATTAAAGCAGGAAAAATCATGTTGTTCCGGAGGAACATGTCAGAAGATTGGACATTGGGCCGATTGATCGGTCGACGTATCGACAGAAGGCTTTGGATCGTGGATTTGGGCATCGGGCCAAGAAGAGCGGGAATTGCGTTAAGAATATCGGAGTTGCGGAGTCAATTAACCGATTGGGCAATAGGCCGCAAGAGAAGATGATGCGCCAAAGAATCGGACAAAGCGTCGAGGCACCAATGACATGCCAGACAAATTGGTTAATTGCTTAAGAATAATTGTCTCGATCGAAGTTTTGTTTTACATGTGCAAGATTAACTACGATGAAAGTAAGACATGCAGCAGGAGTTGTGCCGGAGTCAAGACTATAATCACGGTGGGAGTTCGAGAGTTCGACGAAAGTCTAGATGGTCGTTGGATGTTTTATGGGAACAAATCCGAGAAGGCCAGGAGCTTGCCAAAAGAAGCTCGTTGGAACTTGCCAAGTGGATCGCACAAGTCTAGGAGTTTGCCGGAAGTCCGCAGGAGCATCACCGAGGGTTAATCGGATGATCGACGGAAGTTCGCCGGAAGCTCGTCGGAACTCGCCAAGTGGATCGCGCAAGTCTAGGAGTTTGCTGGAAGTCCGTAGGAGCATCATCGAGGGTTCATTGGATGATCGACGGAAGTTCGCTGGAAGCTCGTCGGAAGAAGCGATTGACGCACCGGAGCAAGTTGCAGTAAATGTCTTAAGAAAAATCATAGTTAGCACGATGATTAAGTTTGAAATGGGAGGTAATTCCATTGACTTAATCTTAAGGCAATTGGGCCCTTAATAGACCCAAATTGGGCCGAATGGATCAGCCCATTCAGACCCAGATTTCTTAGCTAGAGGTGGCACCGCCTGGGTCCGCGGTGGCACCGCCCAGGGCTCAGTCTCCGAGCTCTGGCTGGGCGGTGCAACCACCTCTGACAGAGGTGCAACTGCCTGAGCTCGGTCTTCGAGCTCTAGCTGGGTGGTGCAACCGCCCTAGTCAGGCGGTGGCACCGCCTGAGCTCGATCTCCGAGCTCTGGCAGGAGGTGCAACCGCCCCTGACAAGAGGTGGCACCGCCTAGAGGCTTAGTCTTCGAGCTCTGCTAGGCAGTGCAATCGCCCCAGTCAAGCGGTGTGCAACAGCCAGACCCCGGAATTCCGGGAATTGATAGTTTTGAGCTCGGAATTCAAACTAGGTTGGAGCCTATAAATACCCCACCCTTTCAGCAATGAAAGGACAACAAAAAAACACCTAAATCCTGATCTTACTCTATGATTTTTAGAGCTCAAAAGTGTTGTATGAGTTAGAAGTTCTCCTCCCTTTGTTCTTCCAAGTTCTGATCTTTCAAGAGAGGAGAGAAAATTCTGTAAGGGTTGTCTCCTAAGCCCGTCAAAAGGAGTGAAACTGTAAAAGTGTGGTTGGCCTTCGCCTATTGAAGGAAGGCCTCTAGTGGACGTCGGTGACCTCGTCGGTGGAGGAAGCCAGAAGTGGATGTAGGTTAAGATTGACCGAGCCACTCTAAAACCGTGGTGCTCTCTGGTTTGCATTTACTTTGATCATATTATCTTTACTGCAAACCTCCTCAATAGCTTACTGCCTTCTGCGCATTTACGATCGTGTTTCAAAGTTCAGTATTTTCTGAATTAGTGTTTAGACGTAAATCAGTTATATCGTACAAACATCATATTTCAGTTTGTGCTTACATTCTGATTTCCATCATTACTATAAACTGCCTTTATAGATTCGGTTTAACTGCATCTTGCTTGATCGCAAGTTAAAGTGATTTACAAATTGGCTTTTCTACCGAAATTGCTCTTATCGTACGAACGCAGTTTTAATCATCGAAAGTTTTCCGCTGCACTAATTCACCCCCCCCCCCCCCCCCCCTCTTAGTACTCTTGATCCTAACAAACAGAAATGTAAACCGATTTATAGTGGTTCGGTCGTCGTGACCTACATCCACTCCACTGATTCCTCTTTCGTCGAGGTCACCGGCATCCACTAATGATCTTCCTTCAATGGACAAAGATCAACTACCCTTACAACTCGATTCTCCTTTTAATATGTTTTGGAGAGAACCTTTACAACCCCCTTCACTCCTCTCTTAAACAAGACTAACACTTATGTTTTGAGAGGAGTTCATACAAAATTACAGTAGCATTTTCTTTTCTTTTTTGCTCTCAGTTGTGTGTGTGTTAACCAGGGATGAGAGGGGTATTTATATGCCTCAATTGGATTCAAACTTAGAGCCTAAAACAGTCCCATCATGAGTTTCCCGGGTCCTGGCGGTACCACCACCTGACATAGTCATGGAGACTATGCTACGACGGTAGCACCTATTGGGTCACTGTTTGGGCCTTTTACTTGGCTCAACATAGCCCAAAGTTGGCCTAATTGGCCCTTAATTAAGTTGGCTCAATTCCAACTAAATTATGTTCTAACTATGAATTTTAAGATATTTACTAAGCTAAATAAGTCCGTAAGTCTAGTTTCTTCTGGCGAGCTTTCAGCGATCTTTTGGCGAACTTCCGACGATCTCTCGACTTTTGGAAAATCTTGGGAGGCGACATCATATGCACAGCAAAAGAACAAAAAATAAAATCCTCTCTTTCCAAAGAGATGTTAGTCGTTGTGTGAAGATTGGTGCGAAAAAATCCGCGAAACTTAAAACTACGTATAGTAAAGATTATGTTACTTAGGGAGATTGTATATCCCTGAATCTTTGCGGATCTCTAGGAGAGAGTGAAGGAGGTCAAGCACCCTCCTCTCTAGTGATGATCTACACAGCAAAGCTGCGCCGACGCTCCTCAAAACTCTAGACCTAATTTGAGGTGGAAAGGGGGGAGGAGAATACGAGAGGCAAGCAAATGCTCTAGCCTATGAACCACTGAATCCCTCCTATTTATAGAGGTCCCGTATCAATTTAACCTTGATGGATCCTTCCCTATTGGGTATTGGATCTCTATCCAACTACCCAAGCCTTTTAGATTAGTGGTATTGAATCTCAGATTTTGATGATGAAACTAATTGATAATTATTTATGAATTGATCTGCGTTTTGAGTGACGCGGGATGCTTCGATCAGGATAAGGCAATTAAAGCAGGAAGAATCATGTTGGGCCGGGGGAAAACATGTCAAAAGATTGGACGTTGAGCCGATGGATCAGTTGACGTATCAATACAAGGCTTCGGGCCATGGATTCGGGCATTAGGCCAAGAAGAGTGGATATTGTGCCAAGGATATCGGAGTTACAGAGTTAACTGGCCGATTGGGCAATAGGCTGCAAGAGAGGACGATGAGCCAAAGAATCGGATGAAGCATCAAGGGACCAATGACATGTCGGACAACATGATTAATGCTTGGTATTAATTGTCTAGATCGAAATGTGTTTTACATGTGCAAGATTAACTACGATAGTAAGGCATGAAGCAAAATGATGTCCCGGAGTCTAGGACGTGATTTCATTGGGAGTTCAAGAGTTTATTGGAAGTCCGGACATTCGTCGAAAGTTCTGTCGGAACCAACCGAGAAGTCTAGGAGCTTGCCAGAGAAGCTCATCGAAACTCGTTAAGAAGATCGTCGTAAAGTCCAGAAGCTTATTGGAAGTCCGCTAGAATATTGCCGAGAGATCATCGGAAGTTCGCCGGAAGATTGGCGAAAGAAACTAGACTTACGGACTTGTTTAGTTTAAGTATACCTTAGATTTCGTAGTTAGCATGTAATTAGAATTGGATTTGGGACAACCCAATTAGGGGTAGTTGGGCCCATGTAAGGACTATGTTAGGCCCAATGAGAGGCCCAAATAGTGACCCAAGTGGTAGTACCATTGTGGCACAATCCTCGAGACTGTCAGGCGGTGGTACCGCCCAAGCACAGCCTTTGAGAGGTTGTAGGCGGTGGTACCACCCAGTGTCAGGCAGTGGTACCATCAAACTGGGCGATGGTACCGCTTAGTACAGTGTTAGTGTTAGACTGACACTGGTAGTGGTGCCCCCCAAAACAGGCGGTGGTACCGTCTGGACCCAAGAAACCCAGGATGAAATATTTTTAGTCTCCAAGTTTGAATCAACTTGAAGCTTATAAATACCCCTCTTATCCCTGGTTAACATACACACAACCTAGAGCAAAAATGAAAGAAAACTCTGTTGTAATTGTGTGTGAAACTCCTCTCAAAGTTCTAAGTGTTAGAGTAGGTTAAGAGAGGAGTAAGTGGGGGTTATAAGGGTTATCTCCTAAACCCGGTAAAAGGAGAATTGAGTTATAAAAGGTGGTTGGTCTTCGCCTATTCAAGGAAGACCGATAGTGGATGCCAGTGGCCTCAACGAAAGAGGAATCGACGAAGTGGATGTAGGTCACGACGACCGAACCACTTTAAAATCTGGTTTGCATTTTACTTTGAGCAATTTATCTTTACTACAAACCTCTTTAATAGCTTACTGCTTTCAATACATTTACAAACGTGTTTCAAGTTAAGTTTCTGAAATCGATTTTCAACATACGAAGAAATTTTCGTAACCGACGTAATTTTTACCGCTGCACTAATTCACCCCCCCCTCTTAGTGTCGTGCCCTTTCCTAACAATTGGTATCAGAGCCTCGTATTTCTCATTGGGTTTAACACCCAAGAGAAATAGCTCTTTTTGGCTTTCAAGAGGGTCACTCTCTCATTCGTCCTTTTTTCAATGGGATAGACTACACTTTTTGGAAAACTCGAATGAGAGTTTTCTTGCTTTCGTTGGATTTAAATTTATGGAATATTTTTGAAAACGGATTTGAAAGGTCTTATCTTCCAATGAATCATTGGAATGATTTGGAGAAGAAGACTTTTTCTTTAAATGCGAAAGCTATGAATGCTTTATTTTGTGCCTTAGACAAAAATGAATTCAATCAGATTTCATTGTGCGAAATGGCTTTCGATATTTGGCACATTCTCGAAATCACACACGAAGACACGAATAGAGTTAAAGAGTTTAAAGTCAATATTTTATTGCAGGATTTTAAACTTTTTCGAATGAAGCCTAGCGAAACCATTGTTAATATGTACACCCGTTTTACGGATGTCATCAATGGTTTAAACGCTCTTGGCAAATATTTTTAAAATTTTGAACTTGTCAACAAAGTTTTACACTCACTTTCTAAAACTTGGGACTCTAAAGTAACGACCATACAAGAGGACAATGATTTGAACTGTTTTCCACTCGAAGAACTAATAGGGTCTTTAAAGACCTATGAGATGAGTTTTATAACATATATTGAACATGATGAACTTGAGAACCACCTTCCAAAGAATAGGAAGGATTTGATACATCGAATAAAAGAAGACCACTCGAGCATAAGCTCAAGTGATGGTGAACTTGAACTCCTCACGAAGAAATTTAAAAATTCCATGAAATAAAAATTAAAGAACAAAAATAAACTTAAAAGGAATGTAACTACTTGCTTTGAATACAAGAAGAAGGAAGCACTTTGGGATGAATCGAGCTCCACCGAAGACAAAGAGAAAATCAACAAAGGCGAGGTGGCAAACTATGCCTTAACAGCTTTCGACGATGAGGTAATCAAAATGCCTTTAGTTTATTTGAAATTACATAATGCTTCTCATGACTTATTTTTAATTTAGTTTTAATTTAATTTAAGAAAATTAAATATTTTTTTTGAATTGCATGTTTAATGAAAATGCAAAAATAAAATTGTTTCATGCTTACCTTTTTAATGATTTTAAAAATAATCATATAAAATATATATTTTATGATAAACAAATAAAATGATTTTGATTAAAAATATGAAATCATGCTTGATGAAATAATATAATTTGAGATCATACTTAATAAATTTATATTTCAAAATTATGCATGATGATTCTTGCGATTTATGGATTATCGATTTTTGCCATAATGAAAGTTGATTTTTCGGTTTTAAAAATGATGCATGCTTTGATTTGGCATAAATAAAAAAGGCATGCTTATATGAAATAATGTAAGTGTTGATGATTATATATTTAATGATGCATAATGATGTAATAAAAATATTAAATGTTTTGATGCCATGATTCATGATTTTATGCATGAGATTTTAAAGTTATACATGATGATTTTTGTGATTTATTGATCTTGATGATTTTTATGATAAATCTTGCACTTTCATTTTAAACAATGATATATGTTTTGATTTGACAAGTTGAATTTGAATGAACTTTATCTTGATTTTTTGAGATTTATAACTAGAGATTTCTTTTGCATCAATAAAGATATTATATCATTTTTTGTCTCTTTGTTTCTTTTTGCCAATTACTAAAGAGAAAATAAATGATCAAAATGTTGATTTAATGATTTAATGTTTGGTATCATGAATGCTTTAATATCATGCATGGGAGTAATGATGAAGGTTTTGAACACAAATGTTTGTATCATTTTTTATGATTTTACATTTTGAAAATGTGCATGATGAGTTGTAGTGATGATTGATTTATTTTTGGAATCATGCATGTAATGATGATTTTATATTTTATACTTATGACAATAATGCATGCAATAATGAAATATTCATGATGAAAAATTGTTTTGATATTCACGACTTGACTGTTCATCTTTGTTATTTACCTTTGCCATGATTCGAAATTATTGTAAAGGGAAAAGAATTACAATATTATATTGACAAAAGGGGAGATAGCTAGCTTGCACAAGTCAAGAAGAAGCAGAAATTTGCTAGCTTGTAAATTGCATGGAGAAAGAAGTGCTATCTTACCTATCTTAAGAAGCAAAACATACTAAACTTACACATCTAGCAAAATTTACAAACTTGCAAAAATCAAAATTTTTGCTAGCTTGCATGATGATTAAACATGAGATTTATTATGCAACGATTTGAAACTGTTATGTCTAAACACATGAGAATTGAACTTGTCTTTTTTGTTGATGACAAAGGGGGAGAAGTATATTGATGTTATGCATGATTTGATCATGACATGTTGCTTGGATTTTTGAATCCAAGAGTTTCTATCAAGATGACATATTGATAGGGGGAGTTTGTTTAAACTCTAGGAGTTAAGGTTAACTCCGTCATCAATTGAATCATCAAAAAGGGGGAGGTTGTTGAATCTCAGATTTTGATGATGAAACCAATTGATAATTGTTTATGATTTGATTTGCGTTTTGAGTAACGCAGGATGCTTCAATCAGGATGAGACAATTAAAGCAGGAAGAATCATGTTGGGCCAAGGGAAAACATGTCAGAAGATTAGACGTCGAGCTGGTGGATCGGTCGACGTATCAACAGAAGGCTTCGGGCCATGGATTCGGGCATCGGGCCAAGAAGAGTGGATATTTCATCAAGGATATCGAAGTTGTGGAGTCAATTGACCGATTGGGTAATAAGTCACAAGAGAGAATGATGCACCAAAGAATCAGATGAAGCATCGAGGGACCAATGATATGCCGGATAACATGATTAATACTTAGTATTAATTGTCTATATCGAAGTGTGTTTTACATGTGTAGGATTAACTAAGATAGCAAGGCATGAAGCAAAATGAAGTCCCAGAGTCAAGGACGCAATTTCGTTGGGAGTTCGAGAGTTCGTCAAAAGTCCGGATGTTCGTCAGAATTTCTATCGGAACCAACCGAGAAATCTCAGAGCTTGCAAGAGAAGCTTGTCGGAACTCGCTGTTAGAACCCTTGCAGATTCTAAACTTGGGGTTGATCTCTTTAGGGGATCGACCTCCTTGGAACTCTATAGGGGTTCCTCCCTCCAAGTTGCTACTCAAATGCTGTAGAAAAGATTCATCTATTGCTTATGAAAAGAGAAGGAATACATGGCTATTTATAGGGCTTCTAAACCCTAACTCCTAATAGGACTCCTACTTAAGACTCTTACTTCCAACCAACTCATAATAGGACTCCTACTCAAGACTCCTATTCCCTTACAACTCCTAATTCTTCTCTAAGAAAAAACCTCCTACATGAATGCCCCTCTCAATTAGGACTCTCCTAGCTAGAGTCCTAACAAAATGTCCCTCTCAATTAGGACTCTCCTAGCTAGAGTCCTAACATTTTTACATGAATGTCCCTCTCAATTAGGACTCTCCAAGCTAGAGTCCTAACACTCGCCAAGAAGATCATCGTGAAGTCTGGGTGTTAGAACCCTTGCAGATTCTAAACTTGGGGTTGATCTCTTTAGGGGATCGGCCTCCTTGGAACTCTATAGGGGTTCCTCCCTCTAAGTTGCTGCTCAAAGGCTGTAGAAAAGATTCATCTATTGCTTATGAAAAGAGGTGGAATACATGATTATTTATAGGGCTTCTACTCTTACTTAAGACTCCTACTTCTAAACAACTCCTAATAGGACTCCTACTCAAGACTCCTACTTCGAACCAACTCTTAATAGGACTCCTAAGAAATAACCTCCTAACCCTAGCTGGCCACTTCACCTCTTTAATAGGGGTCGGCTTAGGTAGGTTTTACATGAATGTCCCTCTCAATTAGGACTCTCCTAGCTAGAGTCCTAACAAACCCGCCTTCTTCAAATCAGCCTTGTCCTCGAGGTTGACGATTCATGAATTTTGCGAATTTGATCTTCAAGTCATCATAGTTCTCCCAAGTGGCATCTTCTGTTAGTAGGTTTGCCCACTGTATTAGCAATTCAGTAGTGGATCGTCGTCGTCGAGTCACGATCCGTCGATCAATAATGGCACTTGGCTAAGTCTGAAGTTCTCCTTGGGTAGTTATATTTGGTGGGTGGCTTTGGGCTGTCTTCAAGCACCTATTTACAACTTCCGTCTGGCCGTCGATTTGTGGGTGATATACCATACTCCTTTTCAATTTAGTACCCTGCATATGGAATAACTTTGTCCAAAATCTGCTCGTGAAGATGCAAGTAAAATTTATCATAAGCACAATGCGTCCTTTATAGTGTAATTCTTTTGAGTCCCAATTGTAATGAGCCATGGGGTTTGGTGCTTCCTCCAATTTTTTTATAATCTTACTAGTCTCTGAATCTTCCTGCCATTCCATCTTAATATCCTTAAGAAAGTCGCTGGTCGGAAGTGAAACGGCCGAAACTTCAACTTGCTCGGGTAGCTACGAAAGCGCATATGCAAGAACATTCTCTTTCCCCTTTTTGTAAGTTATTTCATAATCAAATCCAAGAAGTTTTATTACCCATTTTTGCTGCTCAGGGGATGATATCTTTCGCTCTAAAAAGTACTTGAGGTTTTTATGGTCAGTTCTAATTTGAAATCGTCGGCCAATCAAGTAGGGTCTCCACCTCATTGCTACGCGCACAATGGCGAGCATCTCCTTATCATATGTTGAATTATTTTGATGGGAGAGAGATAATGCCTTGCTAGTGTATGTGAGTGGTCGACCATCTTGCATGAGAATGACTCCAATTCTGACTCCAGATGCGTCGACCTCAATAATGAATGGTCGGTTGAAATCTGGTAGTGTTAGCAACGGCGTCATCGTCATGGTTGCCTTAAGTTTATCGAAGGCAGCGGAGGCTCTATCCTTTCCATAGTTTTTCATGAACTTGCAGTAGTAGCCTGTTAAACCTAGAAAGCCATGTAGCAATTTTATGTTCCTCGGGGTCAGCCAGTTTTGTATTGCTCCAATTTTGAAGGGGTCTACTGCCACACCTTCCTCTGATATGATATGCCCAAGATATTCCACCTTCTTTTGAAGAAAGCAAAAATTCATAGTGGTTGTTGTGTGTTCAAAAGGTGGTTTTCGGTATGTCTTCTTCGCATACTCGTATTTGATGATACCCAGATCGAAGGTCCAGCTTTCTAAAGATTTGTGCTCTCTTAGCAACTCATCTACTACTGGAATAGGGTATTTATCCTTAATGGTTATGCCATTGAGAGCTCGGTAATCAACACATAATCGCCTTATTCCATCCTTCTTTCGTATGAGGCGCACCGGTGAAGAGTAGGGGCTGCAACATGGCCGAATAACTCCTGTTTTGAGCATCTCTTTTACAATCCTTTCTATTTCATCCTTCTAGAGATGTGGATACTGATATGGCTGAGCATATGCTGGAGATTTGCCTGGAAGAATCGTTATACAATGATCATGCCGACGGGTAAGAGGTAGGTTGCACGGTTCGTCAAATATATCTGAAAATTCAGCAAGCAAAGGAAGTAAATTTGTATCTTCAAATTTTGTTGGCTCTCCCTTAGTTTGCTGCTCAAGTTGTACCAAAAAGCTGCTGCATGCTTTATGCAAAACCTTCTCCATTTGTTGTGTGCAAATCATTGTTACGTCGCCCTCATGTTTTCCGTGCAGTATCACCTGTTTCTCCTTACTGTAAAATTTATAATTAGTTGCATAAAATTCTAAGAAATATCACCTAATATCATCAACCATTTAATTCTGAGTATGGCCTCATGATCATCAAGAGGGAGGAGGAAGAAATCTGCAATTATCTCTTGGTCCTACAGCAACAATTTCACCTGCGTGCACCTATGATCACACTTCAAAATCCATCCGTTGGCGACCTTAACGACAAACCTGATGCAATTCTCAATAGGTAAGTTCATATGGATAGCAACCTTACTATTTAGGAAGTTATTAGTGCTGCCCATGTTGATGAGAACAGTGATCGATTGTTGTTTGAGAAGGCCTCCAACTTTCATCGTTTGCGGGTTTGAGTAGCCAGCTAGTGGATGTACCGTAACTTCAGTCGGTTGTGGCTCTTCAACTGCATCTTCTTCTTCATGTTCAAGGCTTTCTTTTGGATGTTCAATGACCTCTTCTTCTATCGGTTCAATCATAAGAAGTCCCCCTTTACTACAACGATGCTCACGGCTCCACGGCTCGTCACAATGCCAACATAACCCCTTCGCATATCGCTCCCGAAGCTCTTCTCTTGTTAACCTCTTTGGTGTAGGGACTTGGTCGACAGTAGGGGGGGCTAAGGGCTTCAATATTATTGGTTGAGCAGTGACCCTAGTCCTCCAAGCTTCATGGTTCAATTGCTCCTCTTGATGTCATGCGAAAGAGATGGCTGCCATAAGCGTATACGGTTATCGCGCTTTAACTTCTCCTCGGATCTCCGGCTTCAAGCTCTCAATGAAGGTCCTCAATAGCTGTTTTTGAGACCAATCATGAGTTTGATTAGATAACCTTTCAAACCTAGTTTGGTACTCTTGAATGGTAGAGGTTTGTCGGATATTTGCTAGTTGTCCGTCAATATTCTCGTAATAGTTGGTCTGAAGCGGATCAGCAGTCATTCTTTGAATTGTCGCTATGAAAGGACTCCATAAGTATGTTCAAACCAGTCAAACCACTATATCGCATCCCCTTCAAGATATATAGCTGTAATTTTCACCATAGATGCATCCGCGGTTTTATGGTACCGAAAATATCGCTCCGCGCGCGAGATCCAACCAATTGGGTCTCCTTCTTCCCATCTAGGGAAGTCCACTCTCATGCATGGATAGTTGGGGTTGGTCATAGAGCTTCCCCTCTCTTGGAAGTCATATCTTCGGGCTTGGTGTGATTGGGCAAAGCTCTCTCCTTGATGTGATTTCTTCGGGCTTAGTGGTCGGCCCAATCTGAGTTCGGTAAAGAGCATCCGAATCTTATCCTCCATTCGCACCTCGAAGGCTTCAAATTTAGCATTGATTACCTCCTCAGATGCCATAGTATATGCCACCAAATCTGTGATGTTAAGATCTCTCTTTTGTTGTCGGGTTAAAGGCATGTATTGGTTGAGAGAGGTGATAGTCGAAAGGGTTGGTGGATTGGTGGATGTAGACTACGGTTTAGGATTGTTTTGTGGCTATTTTGGGTGCAGTTTGAGGGTGTGGTTTAGTGAAGTTTTAGGGCTATGGATGAATGTTTTGGATCTATGGTAGATGGTAGCAAAGGTTTGATAGAAATCAGTGAAAGTTGCAGCAAGTATGTGCTATCTTGTAAGAGTAGAATTGTCGTCGAAGAAACAACGGTTTCTCGACGTAATTTCCACCAAAAACTTGAGAGAATTGAGGAGGGAATTGATAGCAAAATCACAGTTTATATGACAGAAAGGATATCTAATTTAATCAAGAAAATCTTGGCAGTATAACAGCAAGGAAATTGGTGCAAGTTGTGATTGCAAAATTCTCGTCGAAAAATTTCAATGGGATACGATGAAAATTTACAGCAACATAAAATCGTTTTTAGAGATAAATTTCTTAATAGATCAATCTTAGATAGAAGTCAAGATGATCCATGAAGTGTATAAGAAATTTCATTCAAAAAATATTGCAAATAGATGGGTTAAGGCAACAATATGCGGCTGAAATTTTCTGCAGCACAGATTTTTAGGTATAGCAGATTGGACGTAAAAGATCAGTGGTTTATATTGAAATTTTTTTGATGAAACCAAAGAGAAATCCACTATTATGAACTGTTAAAGCTATCATAAAAATTTCATAGAGATTTGGATAGAAAAAATATAATATCAAGATAAAAAAATAGTGCTATGCGACGAAAATTTTACAGTGCAGATTTTCAAGTATAGCAGATTAGATATAAAATATCAATGGTTTATATTAAGAATTTTTTGACAAAACCAAAGGAAAATCTGCTGCTAGGAAGTGTCAAAGATGTCATAAAAATTTTGTAGAGATTTGGATAGAAAAAACACAATAGCAAGATCAAACAGATGGTGCTATATGGTTGGAATTCTGCAATGTATCTTTCGTCGTAGAGATGAAAACTTTATGACTAAAAGTTTATGCAGAAATATAGGAATAGTTTTTTTGGGATTTTCAAATAAGGATAACTAAATTGCAGCAGTAGTAAGGTAGAAAACCAGAACTTGTTACAATTCATGGGGAGATCAAAGGATGATCCGTGGTGGTGGAGATGACGACAGAATTTGATGACGATCTTTTAAGGAATTGTGGGAATTGCTTTGAGCGGTTATGGAGGGTTGATGGATGGCTGTGGAAGGGCAGCGAGACGCCAAGAACGCTGCTCTGATACCAGGTGTTAGAACCCTTGCATATTTTAAACTTGGGGTTGATCTCTTTAGGGGATCGGCCTCCTTGGAACTCTATAGGGGTTCCTCCCTCCACGTTGCTGCTCAAAGGCTACAGAAAAGATTCATCTATTGCTTATGAAAAGAGGTGGAATACAGGACTATTTATAGGGCTTCTAAATCCTAACTCCTAATAAGACTCTTACTTAAGACTCCTACTTCTAACCAACTCCTAATAGGACTCCTTCTCAAGACTCCTACTTCTAACCAACTCCTAATAGGACTCCTACTCAAGACTCCTATTCCTTTACAACTCCTTATTCTTCTCTAAGAAATAACCTCTTAACCTTAGCCGGCCACTTCACCTCTTTAATAGGAGTCGGCTTAGGTAGGTTTTACATGAATGTCCCTCTCAATTAGAATTCTCCTAGCTAGAGTCCTAACACTAGGAGCCTACTAGGAGTCCACTAGAACATTTCCAAGAGATCATCGGAAGTTCACTGGAAGATCGCCGGAAGAAACTAGATTTACGAACTTGTTTAGCTTAAGTATACCTTAGATTTCATAGTTAGTACGTAATTGGAATTGTATTTAGACCAACCCAATTAGGGGCCAGTTGGGCCCATGTAAGGAATATGTTGGGCCCAATGAGAGGCCCAAATAGTGACCCAAGAGGTAGTACCATCGTGGCACAATCTTCGAGACTATGTCAAGCGGTGGTACCGCCCAAAGACAGCCTCCGAAAGGCTGCAGGCGATGGTACTACCAATCTGGGCGGTGGTACCACCTAGTGTCAGGCGGTGGTACCACCAGTGCAGTGTTAGTGGTAGACTGACACTGGCGGTGGTACCGCCCAATACAAGTAGTGGTACCGTCCGGACCTAGGAAACCCAAGATGAGATATTTTTAGGCTCCAAGTTTGAATCAACTTGAAGCATACCCCTCTCATCCCTGATTAACAGACACACAACTTAGAGCAAAAAGGAAAGAAAACTCTATTGTAATTGTGTGTGAAACTCCTCTCAAAGTTCTAAGTGTTAGAATAGGTTGAGAGAGGAGTAAGTGGGGGTGTAAGGGTTATCTCCTAAACCCGGTAAAAGGAGAATCAAGTTGTAAAAGGTGGTTGGTCTTCGCCTATTGAAGGAAGACCGATAGTGGATGCTGGTGGCCTCGACGGATGAGGAATCGACGAAGTGGATGTAGGTCACGACAATCGAACTACTCTAAAATCCGGTTTGCATTTTACTTTGAGCAATTTATCTTTATTGTAAACCTCTTTAATAGCTTACTGCTTTCAATACATTTACAAACGTGTTTCAAGTTAAGTTTCTGAAATAGGTTTTCAACGTATGAAAAAATTTTCGTAACCGATGTAATTTTTATTACTACACTAATTCACCCCCCCTCTTAGTGCTGACCCCTTTCCTAACAAGTGGATCTCTATCCAATAATCTCTCATGGGTTCTTATTGGATCTTGTCCATGAGATCTAATAATTTAGGGGCTTATTGGATATCCAATAAAATAGGAGCTCCAGTAGATATCTTATATTCGAACCTCTACTAATCACAATGCCTACCATATGTGTGTGACCCTCTAGGCCCAATATCGAGCTAGCTGTGAGTCAGAACTCCTTCTGGCTCAGTGAATTATTATCTCTATAATAATTCACTCGACTCATCGACTGCGGATGTACTAGGCCATTACACCGTACTCCCTAGACGATACAGGAGAATCTAATCTATTGGACCTATCTATCCTTAGTTACCATTTACCTATAGTTCCTCATCCATCTAATATTCCAGAGATCATATACCGGGTATGGTGTTGTCAGACCCATACGGTTTCTACTCGAGTCTTGCTCTAATCGGATTCTTTTAGAACCCTTGCAGATTCTAAACTTGGGGTTGATCTCTTTAGGGGATCGGCCTCCTTAGAACTTTATAGGGGTTCCTCCCTCCAAGTTGCTGCTCAAAGGCTGCAGAAAAGATTCATCTATTGCTTAAGAAAAGAGAAGGAATACATGGCTATTTATAGGGCTTCTAAACCCTAACTGATAATAGGACTCCTACTTAAGACTCTTACTTCTAACCAACTCTTAATAGGACTCCTACTCAAGACTCCTATTCCCTTACAACTCATAATTCTTCTCTAAGAAAAAACCTCCTACATGAATGTCCCTCTCAATTAGGACTCTCCTAGCTAGAGTCCTAACAGATCCGCCCTCTTCAAATCAGCCTTGTCCTTAAGGCTGAGATTCCATGAACTCAAGGAACCGAGTCTTCAACTCCTCATATGGTTCCCATGTGGCGTCTTCAAGTGGTAAATTATTCCAATGCACTAGTACTTCAGTAGAGGGACGTCGGCGACGCATCACGATCCTACGATCGAGGATGGCTTGTGGTTGAGCTTGAATAACTCCATCCTCAATGGTGTTGGGCAGTTTGATCTGGGGTGACTCGTGTTCTCCCAACTTGGGCTTCAAGCATGACACATGGAAGACAGGGTGAATTTTGGCATCCTCAGGTAATTTAAGTCTATACGTCACTGTTCCAATACGCTCTATGATCTGATAGGGCCCAAAAAATGATGGAGATAGCTTCATGAAGGCTCGAGTGTTGATGGAGAGTTGCTTGTATGGTTGTAGGCGAAGATAAACCCAATCTCCTATTGAAAATTCTCTTTCGCTTCGTCGTGTGTCGGCTTACTGCTTCATTCTAGCTTGAGCTGTAGAGAGATTATCTTTTAATAGTTGTAGGAGTTTGTCCCTATCAATTAATTCTTGTTCAACCTGATCTACCTTGGCCGAGCCAATTACATACTTTGGAATCACAGGGGCTGGTCGACTATATAATGCTTCATAAGGGGCACATTTTGTAGATGAATGATTTGTAGTATTATACCACCATTCGGCCCAGGGAAGCCATTTTGCCTACTCTTTTGGTCGGTCACTAGCGAAACACCAAAAGTATGTCTCTAAACACCTGTTTACCACCTCTGTTTGGCCGTCAGTTTGTGGATGATACGCTATGCTCATCTTGAGTTTGGTGTCTTGTAACTGGAATAACTCGGTCCAAAATTTACTAGTGAAGATCCTATCACGATCACTTACAATGGACCTTGGCATCCCGTGCAGTTTAACAATATTTTCTATGAAAACTTGGGCAATACTAGCAGCAGTGTAGGGACTTCTCACAACACAAAAATGAGCATATTTCGTAAGTTGATCAACCACCACGAGAATTGTGCTTTTACCTTTGGCAGGTGGCAGCCCTTCAATGAAGTCCATGGAGATGTCAGTCCACACCGAGTTCGCTATAGGTAGTGGTTGTAGTTTCCCTGGATTTGCCATAGTTTCACCCTTGTGCTGTTGACATACATCACACATATTCAGCAATAATTTTTTTCATCCCTCTCCAATAAAAATTTTGCTTCACTCTTTTGTACGTTTTTAGGAATCCAGAGTGCCCTGCTGAAGGTATAGAGTGCATTTCATGCAGGATGATTGCGATACAAGGGGAGTCAGGTATAAGCACAATACGACCCTTGTAGCGCAGATCCCTTGAATCCCAAGTGTACTGGGCTATTGAACTTGGATCCTCCTCCAATTATTTTATAATGTTGCTAATCTCTGGATCCTTCTTCCATTCTTCCCTAATGTCTATGAGGAGACTAGTGGTAGGAAGGGAGATGGCTGAAACCTTAGCTTTCTCAAGTAGCCATGAGAGTGCATCTGCAACAACGTTTTCTTTCCCCTTTTTGTAAATAATTTCATAATCGAATCCAAGAAGTTTGGTTACCCATTTTTGTTGCTCAGGGGATGATATCTTTTGCTCCAAAAAATACTTGAGGCTTCTATGGTCGGTTTTAATTTGAAATCGCTGGCCGATCGGGTAGGGTCTCCACCTCATTACTGGGTGTACAATGGCGAGCATCTCCTTATCATATACTTACATGTTTTGATGGGAGGGAGATAATGCCTTGCTAGTGTATGCGAGTGGTTGACCATCTTGCATGAGAATGGCTCCAATTCCGACTCCAGATGCATCGGTCTCAATGATGAAGGGTCGGCTGAAATCTGGTAGCGCTAGCACCGGCGTCGTTGTCATGGCTACTTTAAGTTTGTCGAAGGTAGCAGAGGCTTTGTCCGACCATTGGAAAGCATCTTTTTTCAGTAGAGAAGTGAGTGGTGCACTGATCTTCCCATAGTCCTTAACAAATTTTCGGTAGTAGCCTGTTAGTCCAAGGAACCCGCATAGTAATTTCACGTTTGTTGGTTTCGGCCAGCCTTGCATTGTCTCAATTTTTGTTGGGTCTACCGCCACTCCTTCTTCTAATATTATGTGCCCAAGGTACTCTACTTTTTTCTATAGAAAGATATACTTTGGTTGCTTAACAAAAAGAGTATTCTCCCGAAGGATCGTCAGAACAATCCGTAAATGCTGAAAGTGAGTCTCAAGAGAAGGGCTGTAAATGAGAATATCATTGAAAAATACCAGCATAAATTTGCGAAGAAAACTCTGAAAAATATCGTTCATGAGACTTTGAAAGGTTGAAAGAGCATTAGTGAGTCCAAAAGGCATTACCAAGAATTCATAATGACCATCATGTGTGCGGAATGTAGGTTTTGGAATGTCATCTTCACATACCTGAATTTGGTGGTAACCGGATCGGAGGTCCAACTTCGTGAAGACTCGAGCTCCTTTTAATTCATCAAGAAGTTCATCCACCACTAGTATTGGGTACTTGTCCATGACGATGATGTCATTTAAAGCTCGATAGTCGATGCACATCCGTCAAGTTCCGTCCTTCTTGCATACAAGTAACACTAGTGAGGAATAGGGGCTGCAACTTGGCCGAATCATCCCTATTTCAAGCATCTCCTTTACGATCTTTTCAATTTCATCTTTTTGGAGGTGAGGATATTGGTACGGTCGAGTGTTCATTAGTGGCTTGCCCGAAAGGATTGGAATTCGATGGTCATGTTGTCGAGAAGGAGGAAGACCGCATGGTTCAGCAAAAATGTCGGCAAATTCAGTAAGCAATTGGGCAAGATTTTGATCTTCAATTTCTATTTTCTTCCCCTCTAGTTGCTGCTAGAGGTGCATCAAAAAGCCACCATTTACCTTGTGTAAAACTTTCTCCATTCGTTGGGTCGCAATAGTGGTAACGTTGCTTTCGTGCTTCCCACGTTGGATGATGTGTTTGCCCTTACAGTAGAATTTCATAATTAATTTAGAAAAGTTCCAAGAGACATCACCTAGTGTAGTCAGCCATTCTATACCAAGCACTGCCTCATAGTCCTCAAGTGATAGGAGGAAGAAATCGGTGATAATTTCTTGGTCTTGCAGTAATAGTTTCACCTACGGGCATCTTTGGTCGCACTTTAAGATTCTGCCGTCGGCCACCTTTACATCGAACTTGCTGCAACCTTCAATATGCAGTGCCATTCGAGCAGTAACCTTACTATTCAGGAAGTTATTAGTGCTGCCCGTGTCGATGAGAACAGTAAGCGGTTGTTGTTTGAGAAGGCCTCCAACTTTCTTCATTTGCGGGTTTGAGTAGCCGGCTAGTGCATGTACCGTAATGTCAGTCGGTTGTGGCTCTTCTTTCATATCTTCTATTTCATATTCAAGGCTCTCTTCTGAATGTTCAATGACCTCTTCTTCTACTGGTTCAATCATAAGAAGTCTCCCTTTTCTACAGCGATGCTCGTGGCTCCACAGCTCGTCGCAATGCCAACATAACCCCTTCGCAGATCGCTCCCGAAGTTCTTCTCTTGTTAACCTTTTCGGTGCAGGGACTCGGTTGATAGTAGGGGGGGCTGAGGGCTTTAGTATTGTAGGTCAAGGAGTGATCCTAGTCCTCCGGGCTTCATGGTTCAATCGCTCCTCTTGAAGTCGTGTGAAAGAGAAGGCTGCCATAAGCGTGTATGGTTGTCGCGCCTTAACTTCTCCCCGGATCTCCGGCTTTAAGCCCTCAATAAAGGTCCCCAATAGCTATTTTTCAGACCAATCATGAGTTTGATTAGATTACCTTTCAAACCTGGTTTGGTACTCCTGAATGGTGGAGGTTTGTCAGATCTTTGCTAGTTAGTCCAAAGCGGTTCAGTAGTCTTTCTTTAAATTGTCGCCATGAAAGGACTCCATATGTGTGTTCAAACTAGTCAAACCACTGTATGGCATCCCCTTCAAGATGTATAGCTGTAATTTCCACCATGGATGCATCCGCAATTTTATGGTACCGAAAATATCGCTCCGCGCGCGAGATCCAACCAATTGGGTCTCCTTCTTCCCATTTAGGGAAGTCCACTCTCATGCGCGAATAGTTGGGGTCGGTCATAGAGCCTCCTCTCTCTTGGAAGTCATCTCTTTGGGCATGATGTGATTGGTTAGAGCTCTCTCCTCGATGTGATTTCTTCGGGCTTGGTGGTCTGCCCAAATTGAATTCGATAAGAAGAGTCAGAATCTTATCCTCCATTTGTGCCTCGAAGGCTTCAAATTTTACATTGATTGCCTTCTCAGATGCCATAGTATATGAGTCCAAATCTGTGATGTTAAGATCTCTCTTTTGTTGACGGGTTAAAGGCATGTATAGGTTGAGAGAAGTGATAGTTGAAAGGGTTGGGGGATTGGTTTGGATAGAGAAAATATAGTATCAAGATCAAACAAACAGTGCTATGCGGTTGAAATTCTGCAATGTATCTTTCGTTGTAGAGATGAAAACTTTGTGACGAAAAGTTTATGCAGTAATATAGGAACAATTTTTTTTTTTGGATTTTCAGATTGGGATAACTAAATTACAGCAGCAGTAAGGTAGGAAACCAGAACCTGTTGCAATTCACATGGAGATCAAAGGATGATCCGCGGTGGTGGAGATGATGGCGGAATTTGGCGATGATCTTTTAAGCAATTGTGGGAATTGCTTTGGGCGGCTGTGGAGGGTTGATGGATGGCTATGGAAGGGCAACGAGATGCCAAGAACGCTACTCTGATACCAGGTGTTAGAACCCTTGCAGATTCTAAACTTGGGGTTGATCTCTTTCGGGGATCGGCCTCCTTGGAACTCTATAGGGGTTCCTCCCTCCAAGTTGCTGCTCAAAGGCTGCAGAAAAGATTCATCTATTGCTTAAGAAAAGAGAAGGAATACATAGCTATTTATAGGGCTTCTAAACCCTAACTCCTAATAGGACTCCTACTCAAGACTCTTATTCCCTTACAACTCCTAATTCTTCTCTAAGAAAAAATATCCTACATGAATGTCCCTCTCAATTAGGACTCTCCTAGCTAGAGTCCTAATAGATTCTCCCAGAGAAATCTTTCTCTCTCAATCTGAATGACCCTGGCCAGGGATTTGTCTAAGCAAGAACACATGGGACATTCCTTTTATGACACCAAGAGTGGATGATCCTCTATCGACACTCAATAGCCCTCGTAAGGTTGACTACCACTCCCGAAGATCGGTTCTGTTAGATCTAGGACATCCAAACCTATAAGTCCGATATCAAAGAGTGAAGCACTCATACAGGACATCCTTGATATCTCAAGTCTAAGAACCAGATACACCACTAGGACTACGGAATCACTGTTTGACAATAAGGCATCATCGACTATCCGGCATTCCGTAAGCGGATCAATCAGTGAACTCATTCTCCAATGAGCACCTGTACAGAATCCCTAGTGTCCCCATATGAGCAGCTATGAGACCAGCTACATCTATCATATGGACGGGTATACAGCACACTAGTTTGTCCGGTTATCTCGATGTCCCTCTCGAGTTACCGATGATCGAGATTATTTAGGATCTGTGTTTAAAGGCAAATTTGTCTCATTATCATGATCTCACCACGATCCAATTCCCATTATACAGATCCAAGGACATCACAATATATATATGCATATATGCAATAGTCAATATAAAGTGATAAAGTGCTAAAATATAATAAGTAAAATGACTATGTGTCGAGTCACACGTGCCATCACTCACGTGATTAGCTTGTTGGGCACCTATGACTAGTAATCTCCCGCTTGACCTAAAGCCGATCACTTATGTGTCTGATCCCCATCATACCCCTATGATGCTCAAAATCAATCTGAGACAATGACTTTGTCAGTGGATCTATAATGTTATGTTCGGTTGAAACTCTTTCCATTCCTACGTCTCTTCGGGTCACGATCTCTTTGATTAGAAGGAACCTCCATAGAACACTTCTGATGAGACCTAGGTTTCTTCACTTGAGCAATCGCCCCATTATTATTGCAATATAAGGAAATCAGCTCTTTGCTACCCAACACAACTCTCAGATCTATGATGAACTTCTTCATCCATACTTCCTCTTTTGCTGCCTCTACTGCAGTAATGTACTCTGCCTCTATGGTCGAGTCAGTAGTGGTATCTTGCTTGTAACTCTTCCAGCACACTACTCCATTCAAGATATACACATGTTAAGACTATAGCTAGGAGAGTCCTAATTGACAAGGACATTGTTAAGACTGTAGCTAGGAGAGTCCTAATTGAGAATGACATTCATGTACAACCTACCTAAGCCGACCCCTATTAAAGAGGTGAAGAGGTTCGTTAGGGTTTGGAGGTTATTTCTTAGAGAAGAATTAGGAGTTATAAAGGAATAGGAGTCTTGAGTAAGAGTCATATTAGGAGTCTTAAGTAGGAGTCCTATCAGGAGTTAGGGTTTAGAAACCCTATAAATAGTCAAGTATTCATCCTCTTTTGATAAGCAATAGATGAATCTTTTCTGTAGCCTTTGAGCAGCAACTTGGAGGGAGGAATCCCTAAAGAGTTCCAAAGAGGTCGATCCCCTAAAGAGATCAACACCAAGTTTAGAATCTGCAAGGGTTCTAACACCTGGTATCAAAGTAGTGTTCTTAGCATCTCGCTGACCTTCCAAAGCCATCTATCTACCCTCCACAGCCGCCCAAAGTAATTCCCACAATTGCTTAAATATCGTCGCTAAATTCCGTTGTCATCTCCACCATCGCGGATCATCCTTTAATCTCCCCATGAATTGCAACAGATCTAAAACTTTCATCCATAGCCCTAAAACTCCACCAAACCAAACCCTCAAACTACACCCAAAACAACTGCAAAACAAGCCTAAACCGTAGCCTACATCCACTAATTCACCAACCCTTTCGACCATCACTTCTCTCAACCTATACATGCCTTTAACTTGATAACAAAAGAGAGATCTTAACATCATAGATTTGGAGGCATATTCTATAGCATTTGAGGAGGCAATCAATGCTAAATTTTAAGCCTTCGAGGCGCGAATGGAGGATAAGATTTGGACTCTCTTTACCGAACTCAGTTTGGGCCGACCACCAAGCCCGAAGTAATCACATCAAGGAGAGACCTCTAACCAATCGTATCAAGCCCAAAGAGATAACTTCCAAGAGAGGGGAGGCTCTTTAACCGACCCCAACTATCCACGTATGAGAGTGGACATCCCTAGATGGGAAGAAAGATACCTAATTGGTTGTATCTTGCGCGCGGAGCGATATTTTCGGTACCACAAAACTGCAGACGCATCCATGGTGGAAATTATGGCTATACATCTTGAAGGGGATTCCATATAGTGGTTTGACTAGTTTGAACACACTCATAGAGTCCTTTCATGGCAACAATTCAAAGAAGCACTATTGATCTGCTTCGGACCAATCGATTATGAGAACATTGACGGATAACTAGTAAAGATCCGACAAACCTCCACCATTCAAGAGTACCAAATTAGGTTTGAAAGTTTATCTAATAAAACTCATGATTAGTCTGAAAAATAGCTATTAGGGACCTTCATTGAGGGTTTAAAGCCGCAGATCCGAGGAGAAGTTAAAGCACGACAATCATACACGCTTATGGCAGCCATCTCTTTCGCATGACATCAAGAGGAGCGATTGAATCATGAATCCTAGAGGACTAGGATCACTCCTCGACCTGCAATACTGAAGCCCTCAGTCCCCCCTAGTATCAATCGAGTCTCTACACCAAAAAGGTTGACAAGAGAAGAACTTCGAGAGTGATCTATGAAGGGGTTACGTTGGCATTGCGACGAGCCGTGGAGCCATGAGCATTGCTGTAGAAAAGGGAGACTTCTTATGATTGAACCAATAGAAGAAGATGTCATAGAACATCCAAAAGAGAGCCTTGAATGTGAAAAAGAAGATACGGAAGAAGAGCCACAACCGACCAACATTACGGTACACGCACTTGCCGACTACTCAAACCCGCAAACGACGAAAGTTGGAGGCCTTCTCAAACAACAACCGATCACTGTTCTCATCGACATGGATAGCACTAATAGCTTCCTGAATAGTAAGGTTGCTGCTCAGATGGCACTACATATCGAAGATTGCAACAAGTTCGATGTAAAGGTTGCTGACGGCAGAATCCTAAAGTGCAACCAAAGATGCCCGCAGGTGAAACTATTATTACAAGACCAAGAAATTCTCACCAACTTCTTCCTCCTACCAATTGATGACTATGAGGCCATACTTGGTATAGAATGGCTGAATATGCTAGGTTATGTCTCTTAGAACTTTTTCAAATTAATTATGAAATTCTACTGCAAAGGCAAACAGATCATCCTATGCGGGAAGCGCAGAAGCAACGTAACCAACGTTTCGACCCAACGAATGGAGATAGTTTTACATAAGGTAAATGGTGGCTTTTTTATGCATCTCCAACAGTAACTAGAGGGAAAGAAAATAGAAATTGAAGATCAAAATCTTGCTCAGTTGCTTGTTGAATTTGTCGACATTTTTGCTGAACCGCGCGGTCTTCCTCCTTCTCGGCAACATAACCATCGGATTCCAATCCTTCCAGGCAAGCCACCAGTGAACACTTGACTGTACCGATATCCTTACCTCCAAAAAGAT
The DNA here is from genome assembly GCF_036884655.1 of Musa acuminata AAA Group. Classification (NCBI taxonomy): domain Eukaryota; kingdom Viridiplantae; phylum Streptophyta; class Magnoliopsida; order Zingiberales; family Musaceae; genus Musa; species Musa acuminata. The sequence goes on along the minus strand of NC_088347.1, from coordinate 9,936,812 downwards.
GAAATTGAAAAGATCATAAAGGAGATGCTTGAAACAGGGGTGATTCGGCCAAGTTGCAGCCCTATTCCTCACAAGTGCTACTTGTACGAAAGAAGGACGGAACTTGACGGATGTGCATCGACTACCAAGCTTTAAATTGTTGGGAAATCATTGGGGGTGACATCATATGCGCAGCGGAAGAACAAGAAAACAAAAATCCCTGATTCCCAAAAAGATGTTCGTCGTCGTGCGAAGATTGGTGCGCAAAAATCCGCAAAACACAAAACTGTGTATAGAGATTGTGTTACCTAGGGAGATCGTATATCCCTGTTTCCTTGCAGATCCTTAGGAGAGGGTGAAGGAGGTCAAGCGTCCTCCTCTCTAGTGGTGATCCACACAGCAGGGTTGCGACGACCCTCCTCAAAACTCCAGGCCTACTCTGAGGTGGAGAGGGAGAGGAGAATAGGAAAGGCAAGCAAAGACTCTAGCCTATGAGGCTGTGAATCCCTCCTATTTATAGAGATTCCGTGTTAAACCCTAATGGGTCCTTCCCTAGTGGGTATTGGATCTGCATCCAATAAGACAAGGGCTCCGTCGGATATCTCATATCCGAACCTCTACTCATCGCAATGCCTACCATATGTGTGTGACCCTCTAGGCCCAATATTGAGCTGGCCGTAAGTCATACCTGTCAGAACTCCTTCTAACTCAGTGAATTATTATCTCTGTGATAATTCACTCGACTCATCGACTACGGACGTACTAGGCCACTACGCCGTAGTCCCCAGACGATACAGGGGAATCCAATCCATTGGACCTGTCTGTCCTCAGTTACTATGTACCTATAGTCCCTCATCCATCTAATATCCCAAAGACCGTATATCGAGCATGGTGCTGTCAGACCCATACGGTTTCTACTCAAGTCTCGCTCTAATCGGATTCTCCCGGAGAACTCTTTCTCTCTCAACCCGAATGACCCTGGCCAGGGATTTGTCTGAGCAAGAACACATGGGATATTCCTCTCATGACGCCGAGAGTGGATGATCCTTTGTCGACACTCAATAGCCCTCGTAAGGTCGACTACCACTCCCAATGACCAGCTGTACTAGATCTGGGACAGCCAAACCTATAAGTCTGGTATCAAAGAGTGGAGCACTCATACAGGACATCCTTGGTGTCTCAAGTCTAAGGACTAGATATACCACTAGGACTACGAAATCGCTGTCTGACAATAAGGCATCATCAACCATCCAGCATTCCGTAAGCGGATCAATTAGTGAACTCATTCTCCAATGAGCACCTGTACTATATCCCTAGTGTCCCTACACGAGCAGCTATGAGACCAGCTACATCCATCATATGGACGGGTATACAACACACCAGTCTGTCCGGTTATCACGATGTCCCTCTCGAGTAACCTATGACCGGGATTATTTAGGATATGTGTTTAAAGGTGAATCGATCTCATTATCGTGATCTCATCACGATCCGATTCCCATTGCACAAATCCAAGGACATCACAATATATATATGCATTTATGCAATAGTTATTAAGTGATATACGCCAAAATATAATAAGCAAAAAGATTCTGTATCAAGTCACACGTGCCATCACTCACGTGATTGGCTTGCTGGGCACCTATGACTAGCAATCTCCCACTTGACCTAAAGCCAATCACCTATGTGTCTGATCCCCATCAGACTCCTGTGACGCTCAAAGACAATATGAGACAACGGCTTTGTCAGTGGATCTGCAATGTTATCTTCGGATGGAACTCTTTCCAATGCTACATCTCCTCGGGTTACGATCTCTCTAATAAGCTGGAACCTCCTCAGAACACTTCTGATGAGACCCGGGTTCCCTTATTTGAGTAATCGCCCCATAGTTGTCGCAATATAAGGAAGTCGACTTCTCGCTATTCGGAACGACTCCCAAATCTGTGATGAATATCTTCACCCAGACTCCCTCCTTTGCTGCATCTGATGCATCAATGTACTCCGCCTCTGTGGTCGAGTCAGCAGTGGTATCTTGCTTGAAACTCTTCCAGCACACTGCTCCTCCATTCAAGGTGTACACATACCCTGAATTCGACTTGCTATCATCGACATCAGACTGAAAACTTGAGTCAGTGTAGCCTTCAACCTTAAGGCTATTACCTCTATATACTAGTAAAAGATCCTTAGTCCTTCTCAAGTACTTAAGGATACACTTTACTGCTTTCCAGTGCTCCAAGCCTGGATCCGCCTGATACCTGCTCGTGACACTCAGAGCATGCGCTATATCAGGCCTAGTACATAGCATAGCATACATGATAGACCCTATTGCTGAGGCATAAGGTATCATATCCATGTTCGCCCTTTCTTCTGGAGTCTTTGGGGACATACTCGTAGAAAGCGATATCCCATGTCTCATCGGTATGAGACCTCTCTTGGAAATTTCCATGCCAAACCTTTTGACAATGGTTTCTATGTACCTGGACTGGGACAAGCCAAGCATCCTCTTGGATCTATCTCTATAGATTCTAATCCCCAAAATATAGGATGCTTCCCCTAAGTCCTTCATGGAGAAGTATCTAGATAACCAAGCCTTTACTATGGATAGCATTCCTATGTCATTCCCAATGATGAGGATGTCATCCACATATAACACCAAAAAGGTGATAGCGCTCCCACTTACCTTTTTGTATACACAAGGCTCATCTTCGTTCTTAACGAAGTCATAAGATCTGATTGCCTCATCAAATCTTATGTTCCAACTTCGGGAAGCTTGCTTTAGTCCATAAATGGATCTAAGCAACCTACACACCTTATCTGGGTCGTTCTTGGACACGAATCCCTCAGGTTGCATCATATACACCTCCTCCTCGAGGTTCCCATTGAGGAATGCGGTTTTCACATCCATCTGCCAGATCTCATAATCATAGTGTGCTGCAATAGCCAATAGAATTCTGATGGATTTTAGCATTGCTACGGGTGAGAAAGTTTCGTCGTAGTCAACACCTTGCCTTTGACGATACCCCTTAGCCACTAGCCTTGCTTTATAGGTATCTACCTTTCCATCTACTCCGATCTTTTTCTTAAAGATCCACTTGCAACCGATGGGTACAATACCTTCGGGCGCATCAACTAGGTTCCAAACCATATTGGAGTACATAGAATCCATCTCAGAATTCATGGCTTCTTTCCACTTCCCGGAGTCTATACTCATAATAGCCTCCTCGTAGGTCTAAGGATCAATATCCTCTACATCCTCTGCTCTAATATGTCCCACATATCTCTCAGGAGGATGGGATACTCTATCAGACCTCCGTAAAATTGATACTTGTGTATTAGGTACCTGAACAGACTCGGGCTGTAGAGTGGTGTTTGAGCTTGGTTCTCCAACCTCGCTCAATTCTATCATTCTCCCACTATCTCCGTCAAGAATGTGTTCCTTCTCAAGGAACACTGCTCTCTTAGCTACAAAGACCTTTTGGTCCTTGAGATGATAGAAAAAATACCCACAAGTTTCCTTGGGGTATCCCACAAATTTGCATCGCTCTGTCCTTGGTTCTAACTTATCGGGGTTGTGTCTTCTAACATGGGCAGGGCAGCCCCAAATCTTAACAACCTTAAGATCAGGCTTCTTCCCTTTCCATATCTCATATGGTGTAGACACTACCGACTTAGTTGGAACTCTGTTCAGAAGGTAAGCTACGGTTTCTAGGGCATATCCCCAGAATGAGATGGGTAGGTCAGCGAAACTCATCATGGACCGTACCATATCTAATAATGTACGATTTCTCCTTTCAGAGACACCATTGAGGTGTATAAGGAGGTGTCCATTGGGATAATATCCCATGGTCCTTGAGGAACTGAGTAAACTCTGTACTTAAGTATTCACCTCCTCGATCTGATCGAAGAGTTTTGATACTCTTTCCAGTCTGGTTCTCCACCTCATTCTTATACTCTCTAAATTTCTCAAAGGCCTCGGACTTGTACTTCATTAAGTACACATATCCATACCTTGAGAAATCATCAGTAAATGTAATGAAGTAGGAGTAACCTCCAATGGCATGAGTTGAGATGGGTCCACATACATCACTATGTATGAGTTCCAACAACTCAGTGGCTCTCTCTCCAGTTCCACTAAATGGAGAGTTGGTCAATTTTCCACGAATGCAAGGCTCACAAGTTGCATAAGAAATATAGTCGAATGGATCTAGATATCCATCATTTAGCAACTTTTGAATCCTTCTTTCATGGATGTGACCTAGCCTACAATGCCACAGGTATGCACTGTTTAACTCATCTCGTTTCCTTTTGGACACATTTACATTCATGATATGTGGAGTGGTGTCTAACATAAATAAACCATTATGCAATGTTCCTTTCGTGATGATCTTATCATCTAATAATATCGAACAACCATTGTTCTCAAAAACAAATTTATATCCACTAACTGTTAAACATGAAATGGAGATAATGTTTTTGATAATAGAAGGAACAAAATAACATGCATCTAATGCAATAAAAGCTCCACTAGGCAGACGTAGGGCGACCTCGCCAACAGCTAATACAATAACTTTTGCTCCATTATCCATCTTGAGGTCCATCTCGCCTCTCTCTAGTCTCCTAGGCCTTACCAGAACCTGCAACGAATTGCATATATGATAAGCACTACCGGTATCCAATACCCATGTGTTATCATAAGAGTCTAACAAATGGAGACTGATCATGAATGTACCTGAAGCTTCATCAAGCTTTTGTTTCGCCCTTTCTGCAAGGTACTCTTTGCAGTTTCTCTTCCAATGCCCATCTTTACCACAGTGGAAGCACTGGCCTTTGTCCTTTGCTGGGTCTTTCTTAGCAACCTTTGCTTTACCTTGTTTGCCCTTGCCCTTTCCCTTCTTAAGGGACCTTTCTGCTTTCCTTTTCTTTCTGGTCTCACTAGTGTAGAGAAATGGCTTCTCTTTCTTAATAGTACTCTTTGCCTCCCTCAACATATTGAGGAGCTTTGGGAGAATCACCTCAAGCTTGTTCATATTAAAATTCATTATGAACTGTGAAAAGGAATCTGGTAAGGACTGAAGCACAATGTCCACACATAAGTTATCCTCTAGGACCATTCCTAGACCTGTGAGTTTCTCTATCCACTCAATCATCTTTAGGACATGGTTCTGAACCGGTGTCCCCTCAGTCATCCTAGCGCGGAAAAGGCTCTTGGATATCTCATATCGTTGAGTCCTTCCCTGTTCCTCAAACAATTTGCGGACATGTAGGAGAATGGATCTAGCATCCATCTTTTCATGTTGTCTCTGTAACTCTGGAGTGATAGAGCCCAACATATAGCACTGAGCAAGAGTGGAGTCATCAATGTACTTCACATAGCGAGCGATCTCATCCTCGCTTGCCCCTTCTTCGGACGTAGGCATCACTGTATTAAGGACGTACACGATTTTCTCTACTGTGAGAACAATTCTAAAGTTACGGAGCCAATTCGTATAATTTGGACCAGTGAGGCGGTTGACATCAAGTATGCCACGTAAGGGATTTGAAAGTGACATTTTCTGAAAATAAAGATGTAGCAGAAATGAATAACATGTAGATTTTGCAAGAAATAAACTATCAAGATATGGACTTCTATCATAATATGCTCCCACTATTTTACTAACGAGTCATGCGACACCCTCAGCACGTGAAACGGAAGTCTCCGGCAGACTTCTAGTGGGGATCAGGATCCAATCAGCGTCTTAGTGTAACCTCGAGGGACTCGACCAATCACACTAAGCCTAAAAGGTAGGCAACTCTTGTCGATCACAACTCCTTGTGATTCCCGTCTTGTTCGGCCTCCGAATCACCATGGCCTCGAGAGACTCGACCAACCATGATGCTCGGTTAAGTCAACACCTTCATTACAAGATGAGTATGATTTGATGATATACCCTCGAGGGACTCGACCAAGCATACCATGCCCTCAGGTCACCGGTGACATCTCTATGTCGTAAGCAAGATAGTAAATCGCGATATAGGTGAGTCTCGAGGGAATCGACCAACTCAACCTACACCGAGAATCGGTTCCTACTCATAACGATGGAAGGCCACGTGGGTCAATCTAATTGCCTCACGTTTACCGACTTAATATTATCGAGAGATGTTTCTATGATTTGGTCTCCTAATATGACATGTCACACATATACATATTTAATATATATCTACATCGCATGCAAATATATATACATATCTAGTATGTGTATAAGCAATCACACCAGATGATCATGGACCACAACCTAATATGATTAGGCCTGAGCCAGTAGGCCTAATCACTCACATCAAGATCTATGTGTGCAACGGTGCATCTCCATGCCCTGTGATCGTCCATCTCATCCTCGTCGGTTCCGTCGACATCTTGATGCATCTCCATGCATCACGATCGTCCGTCTCGTGGGTCCCGTTATCGCATCCACGCTCCCGCTGCGCCTCCTCATGTGATTACAACTTAATTATAGGCACGCAGGCCCGACAATAAACGAGAAATATAATGGAGGTTCACAGACCTCAATAATAATAATCACAAGTACACACATCATACGGTCCATGATCATCCGTCCACACATCATACATCACATGTATAAATAATCATCATCATGTAGGACTACTAGATAATAATAAAAATAATAATCAACTAAACCTTTTAATTAATTAATATTTTCTGAAATCAGGGAAATATAGGGAATTTCTCAATTCCTAAGGGTATTTTCGTAATTTGGACAAAAGACAGAAACTGAAAATTTTCAAATTCCGAGGGGTAAAACTGTCTTTTGCCAAGAAAACCCTAATGCCCTTTCCCCCTTTCGCCGCTGCCGCCGCCGCCACCCTGCCGGCGGCGGCCTGTGCGGCGGGGCGAGGGCACTGCCCTCGCCTGTAGGCGGCACGCCCGCTGGCGGCGATGCCGCTGCGGGTGGGCCACCCCTTCGGGCGCCGCTGCCTCCGCAGGCGGTGCTGTACCGCCGGGCGGCCGCCCCTGTGGGGGGGTTTCGCCGGCAGGATCAGCGGCGGCAGGCGTCGCGCGTCGCTGCCCTGCGGCGGCAGGCGCCGCTTCCTTTCGGCGGCAGGCGCCGCTTCCTTTCGGCGGCAGGCGCTGCTGCCCTGCGGCGCCTCTGCCCGTGCGTTGCTAGCCCCGCCGGCAGCAAGCCTGCTGCAAGCAGGCCGTCGGCCGGCTGCTGTAGACGCAGCCCCTGCGCTGCCCGCCTTCAGCTGCGCTGCACGCACGCAGATCGAGTGCAGTAACTGTTGCTGCCCTTTCTCGCTTTTGCGTCAACGATTTTGACATCAAAATTCTTCCTAAACACAACACACGCAGTTCAAAACCAATCATTCGCACGAACAACTTGGCTCTGATACCACTGTTGGGAAATCATTGGGGGCGACATTATATGCGCAGCGGAAGAACAAGAAAACAAAAATCCCCGATTCCCAAAAAGATGTTCGTCGTCGTGCGAAGATTGGTGCGCAAAAATCCGCAAAACACAAAACTGCGTAAAGAGATTGTGTTACCTAGGGAGATCGTATATCCCTGTTTCCTTGCAGATCCTTAGGAGAGGGTGAAGGAGGTCAAGCGTCCTCTTCTCTAGCGGTGATCCACACAGCAGGGTTGCGACGACCCTCCTCAAAACTCCAGGCCTACTCTGAGGTAGAGAGGGAGAGGAGAATAGGAAAGACAAGCAAAGACTCTAGCCTATGAGGCTATGAATCCCTCCTATTTATAGAGATCCCGTGTCAAACCCTAATGGGTCCTTCCCTAGTGGGTATTGGATCTGCATCCAATAAGACAAGGGCTCCGTCGGATATCTCATATCCGAACCTCTACTCATCGCAATGCCTACCATATGTGTGTGACCCTCTAGGCCCAATATTGAGTTGGCCGTGAGTCATACCTATTAGAACTCCTTCTAACTCAGTGAATTATTATCTCTGTAATAATTCACTTGACTCATCGACTACGGACGTACTAGGCCACTACGCCGTAGTCCCCAGACGATACAGGGGAATCCAATCCATTGGACCTGTCTGTCCTCAGTTACCATGTACCTATAGTCCCTCATGCATCTAATATCCTAGAGACCGTATATCGAGCATGGTGTTGTCAGACCCATACGGTTTCTACTCAAGTCTCGCTCTAATCAGATTCTCCCGGAGAACTCTTTCTCTCTCTACCCGAATGACCCTGGCCAGGGATTTGTCTGAGCAAGAACACATGGGATATTCCTCTCATGACGCCGAGAGTGGATGATCCTCTGTCGACACTCAATAGCCCTCGTAAGGTCGACTACCACTCCCAATGACCAGTTGTACTAGATCTGGGATAGCCAAACCTATAAGTCTGGTATCAAAGAGTGGAGCACTCATACAGGACATCCTTGGTGTCTCAAGTCTAAGGACCAGATACACCACTAGGACTACGGAATCGCTGTCTGACAATAAGGCATCATCAACCATCCAGCATTCCGTAAGCGGATCAATTAGTGAACTCATTCTCCAATGAGCACCTGTATTGTATCCCTAGTGTCCCTACACGAGCAGCTATGAGACCAGCTGCATCCATCATATGGACAGGTATACAGCACACCAGTCTATCCGGTTATCACGATGTCCCTCTCGAGTAACCTATGACCGGGATTATTTAGGATATGTGTTTAAAGGTGAATCGATCTCATTATCGTGATCTCATCACGATCCGATTCCCATTGCACAAATCCAAGGACATCACAATATATATATGCATTTATGCAATAGTTATAAAGTGATATACGCCAAAATATAATAAGCAAAAAGATTCTGTATCAAGTCATACGTGCCATCACTCACGTGATTGGCTTGCTGGGCACCTATGACTAGCATAAATAGCATCACTGTCAAGGACAAGTACGTAATACCAGTGGTGGATGAACTTCTTGATGAATTAAAAAGAGCTCGATTCTTTAGGAAGTTGAACCTTCGATCCGGTTACCACCAAATTCGGGTATGTGAAGACGATATTCCAAAAATTGCATTCCGCACACATGATGGCCATTATGAATTCTTGGTAATACCTTTTGGACTCACTAATGCTCCTTCAACTTTTCAATGTCTCAAGAACGATATTTTTTAGAGCTTTCTTCATAAATTCGTGCTAGTATTTTTCGATGATATTCTCATTTACAGCCCTTCTCTTGAGACTCACTTTTAGCATTTACGGATTGTTTTGATGATCCTTCGGGGGAATACTCTTTTTGTTAAGCAACCAAAGTACAGCTTTCTCTAGCAAAAAATAGAGTACCTTGGGCACATAATATCAGAAGGAGTGGTGGCAGACCCAACAAAATTGAGGCAATGCAAGGCTGGCCGAAACTTACAAACGTGAAATTACTTCGCGGGTTCCTTGGACTAACGGGCTACTACCAAAATTTTATTAAGGACTATGGGAAGATTAGTGCACCTCTCACTTCTCTACTAAAAAAAGATGTTTTCCAATGGTCGGAAAAAGCCTCCGATGCCTTCGACAAACTTAAGACAACCATGACGACGATGCCGATGCCAGTGCTTCCAGATTTCAGTCGACCTTTCATCATTGAGGCTGACGCATCTGGAGTCGGAATTGGAGTTATTCTCATGCAAGATGGTCGACCACTCGCATACACTAGTAAGGCATTATCTCCCTCCCATCAAAACATGTCAGTATATGATAAGAAGATGCTCGCTATTGTACACGTAGTAACGAGGTGGAGACCCTACCTGATCGGCCAGCGATTTCAAATTAAAATCGACTATAGAAGCCTCATGTACTTTTTGGAGCAAAAGATATCATCCCCTGAGCAGCAAAAATAGGTAACCAAACTTCTTGGATTTGATTATGAAATTATTTACAAAAAAGGGAAAGAAAATGTTGTTGTAGATGCACTCTCACAGCTACCTGAGCAAGCTAAGGTTTCAACTATCTCCCTTCCTACCACTAGTCTCCTCAAGGACATTAAGGAAGAATGGAAGAAGGATCCAAAGATTAGCAACATCATAAAAAATTTAGAGGAGGACTCAAGTGCTATTCGAGGGTTCTACGCTACAAAGGTCGCATTATGCTTCTACCTAACTCCCCTTGCACCATAATCATCCTATATAAAATGCACTCTATACCTTCAGCAGGGCACTCCAAATTCCTAAGAACCTATAAAAGAGCGAAGTAAATTTTTTATTGGAGAGGGATGAAAAAATTTATTGCTGAATATGTGGCACAATGTGATGTATGTTAACAACACATGAGTGAAACTGTGGTAAATCTAGGGAAGCTACAACCACGACCCATATCGGACTCGGTGTGGACTGACATCTCCATGGACTTCATTGAAGGGTTGCCACCTTCCAAAGGTAAAAACATAATTCTCAGGGTGGTTGATCGACTTACGAACTATGCTCATTTTTACGTTGTGAGAAATCTCTACACTACTACTAGTATTATCCAGATTTTCATAGAAAATATTATTAAACTACATGGGATGTCAAGGTCCATTGTAAGTGATCGTGATAGGATCTTCATTAGTAAATTTTGGACCAAGTTATTTTAGTTACAAGGCACCAAACTCAAGATGAGCATAGCGTATCATCCACAAACTAACGGCCAAACAGAGATGGTAAACAGGTGTTTAGAGACATACCTTTAGTGTTTCGCCAGTGACCGACCAAAAGAGTGGGCGAAATGGCTTCCCTGAGCCGAATGGTGGTATAATACTACATATCATTCATCTACAAAATTTACCCCTTATGAAGCATTATATGGTCGGCCAGCCCCTATGATTCCAAAGTATGTAATTGGATCGACCAAGGTAGATCAGGTCGACCAAGAATTGATTGATAGGGACAAACTCCTACAACTGTTAAAGGATAATCTCTCTATCGCTCAAGCCAGAATGAAGTAGCAAGCCGTCACACGACGAAGTGAAAGAGAATTTTTAGTAAGAGATTGTGTTTATCTTCGCCTACAGTCATACAAGCAATTCTCCATCAACACTCGAGCCTCCATGAAGCTATCCCCATGTTTTTATGGACCCTATCAAATCAGAGAGCATATTGGATCCATGGCGTACAGACTTAAATTACCTGAGGATGCTAAAATTCACCCTATCTTCTACGTGTCATGCTTGAAGCCCAAGTTGGGAGAACACGAGTCACCCTAGATCTAACTGCCCAACACCACTAAGGATGGAGTTGTTCAAGCCGAACCACAAGCCATCCTCGATCGTAGGATCGTGATGCATCGCCGACATCCCTCTACTAAAGTACTAGTGCATTGGAATAATTTACCACTTGAAGATGCCACATGAGAACCATATAAGGAGCCGAAAACCCGGTTCCTTGAGTTCATGGAATCTCAGCTTTGAGGATAAGGCTGATTTGAAGAGGGTGGGTTTGTTAGGACTCTAGTTAGGAGAGTCCTAATTAATAGAGACATTGTTAGGACTCTAGCTAGGAGAGTCCTAATTGAGAAGGGCATTCATGTAAAACCTACCTAAACTAACCCTTATTAAAGAGGTGAAGAGGTCGGCTAGGGTTTGAAGGTTATTTCTTAGAGTAGAATTATGAGTTATAAAGGAATATGAGTCTTGAGTAAGAGTCATATTAGGAGTCTTAATTAGAAGTCTTAATTGAGTAGGAGTTTTGAGTAGGAGTCCTATTAGAAGATAGGGTTTAGAAACCCTATAAATAGCCATATATTCATATTCTTTTGATAAGCAATAGATGAATCTTTTCTGCAGCTTTTGAGCAGCAACTTGGAGGGAGGAACCCCTATAGAGTTCCAAGGATGCCGATCCCCTAAAGAGATCAACCCCAAGTTTAGAATCTACTAGGGTTCTAACAACACATACCTCGAATTTGACTTGTTATCATCGACATCAGATTGAAAACTCGAGTCTGTGTAGCCTTCAACCCAGAGGCTACTACCTCCATATATTAGTAAAAAATTCTTAGTCCTTCTCAAGTACTTAAGAATACACTTTACTACTTTTCAGTGCTCCAAGCCTGGTCCACTTTATACCTGCTCATGACACTCAGAGCATACGCTATATCAAGCCTAGTATATAGCATGACATGCATGATAGACCCTATTGCTGAGACATAGGGTATCATATCCATATTCGCCCTTTCTTCATGAGTCTTTTGGGGACATACTCCTAGAAAGTGATATCCCATGTCTCATAAGTATGAGACCTCTGTTAGAATTTTTAATGTCAATCCTTTTGACAATGGTATCTATGTACTTGGATTGGGACAAACCAAGCATCCTTTTGGATCTATCTCGATAGATCTAAATCCCTAAGATATAATATGCTTCCCTTAAGTCCTTTATGGAGAAATGTCTAGATAACCAAGCCTTTGCTGTGGATAGCATTCCTACATCATTCCTAATGATCAGGATGTCATCCACATATAATACCAAGAAGGTGATAGCACTCCCACTTACCTTCTTGTACACACAAGGCTTATCTTCATTCTTAACGAAGTCATAAGGTCTGATTGCCACATCAAATCTTATGTTCTAACTTCAGGAAGCTTGCTTTAGTCCATAAATGGATCTAAGTAACATGCACACCTTATCTGGGCAGTCCTTGGACACAAATCCCTTGGGTTATATGTATACACCTCCTCCTCGAGGTTCCCATTGAGGAATGCGATTTTCATATATATCTTCCAAATCTCATAATCATAGTATACTGCAATAGCCAATAAAATTCGGATAGATTTTAGCATTGCTACGGGTAAGAAGGTTTCGTCATAGTCAATACCTTGCCTTTGACGATACCCTTTAGCCACTAGCCTTGCTTTATAGGTCTCTACCTTTCCATCTACTATGATCTTTTTCTTAAAGATCCATTTGCAACCGATGAGTACAATACCCTCAAGCACATCAACTAGCTTCCAAACCTTTTTGGAGTACATGGAATCCATCTCAAAATTCATGGCTTCTTGCCACTTCTCGAAGTCTATACTCATAATAACCTCCTCGTAGGTTTGAGGATCAATATCCTCAACATCCTCTCCTCTAATATGTCTCACATATCTCTCAGGAGGATGAGATACTTTGTCGGACCTACGTAAAGTTGGAACATGTGTGTTAGGTACTTGAATAGACTCGGGCTATAGAGTAGTGCTTAAGCTAGATTCTCTAATCTTGCTCAACTCTATTATGCTCCTACTATCTCCGCCAAGAATGTGTTCCTTCTCAAGGAACATCAATCTTTTGGCTACAAAGATCTTTTGGTCCTCGAGATGATAGAAATAATACCCACAAGTTTCCTTGGGGTATCCCATAAACTTGCACCGCTCCGTCCTTGATTCCAACTTATCGGGATTGTCTTTTAATGTGGGTAGGATAGCCCCAAATCTTAACAACCTTAAGATCATGCATCTTCCCTTTCCATATCTCATATGGTGTAGACACTATCGACTTAGTTGGAACTCTATTCAGAAGGTAAGCTGTGGTCTCTAGGACATATCCCCAGAATGAGATGGGTAGGTTAGTGAAACACATCATGGACCATACCATATCTAACAGTGTATGATTTCTTCTTTCAAACAAACACACCATTGAGATGAGGTATATAAGGAGGTATCCATTAGGATAAAATCTCATAGTCCTTGAGGAGCTGGGTAAACTCTGTACTTAAGTACTCACCTCCTTGATCTGATCGAAGAGTCTTGATACTCTTTCCAGTCTGGTTCTCCACTTCATTCTTATACTCTCTAAATTTTTCAAAGGCCTTGGACTTATACCTCATTAAGTACATATATTCATACCATGAGAAATCATTAGTAAAGGTAATGAAGTAGGAGTAACCACCAATGGCATGAGTAGGCATAGGTGTTGAATCTCATATTTTGATGACGAAACCAATTAATAATTATGTTTATGTTTAATTACATTTTGAGTTATGCAGGTCTACTCGATCAGGATTAGACAATTAAGGCAGGAGGAATTGACGTTGTGCCAGAGGAGATCACGTTAGGATATTGGATGGCAGAAGGCTTTGGACGTCGGGCATCGGGCCTAGAGCGGAATTGCGCCAAGGATATCGGCGTTGTGGAGGTCAACCGCCGATTGGGCAACAAGCCGCAAGAGAGGACGATGCGCCGAAAAATCGGACGAAGCGCCAACCAATGACGTGCCGGGCAACAGAATGTCAACTCGCTTTATAATAATTGTCTAGATCGGAGTAGAGTTTTTGCTTGTGTGTGCAGGATTAACTACGATAACGACGAAGACATAAAGCAAAACAAAGTGTCGAAGTCAAGCACGAAGGATTCATTGCGAGTTCGAGAGTTCGACGGAAGTCCGAAGGTTTATCGGGAATGCTGTTGGAATTAGCCAAGAATGAGTAGGGAGCTTACCGAAGGGTTTTTCGGAAGCTCGCCGGAAGGTTCGTTGGAAGTTCGCGGAGCTCGCTGAGAAAGATCGGAGCTTGCCGAAGAAGCTCATCGGAACTCGCAAAGATCAAATCGTGAAGTCTAGGAGCTTGCCGGGAGTCCGTAGAATGGTTTCCGAGAGTTTATCGGAAGACCGCCGGAAGTTCGCCGGAAGCTCACTGAAAGAAGTCTTGACTTACGGACTTTGTAATAGCTTAGAAAATGTCTTTAAATTCGTAGTTAGTACATTAATTATGGTTAGGATTAGGTATTAATCTTATAACCCAAGTAGGGGCCAATTGGGCCCGAGTTCGGACTGGTTTGGGCCAAGTTTGGAGCCCAACCAGTGAGCTGAATTGGCCTAGGCGGTGGCACCACCTAGGCTGGGCGGTGGCACCGCCCAGCACCCGAGAGTTGGGCGGTGACACCTCTTGGGCTGGGCGCTTGCACCGCTTGGCTAGGCGATGACACCGCCAGCATCGGGAATATAAGAGAATTCAAATTTTTGGAGCCCAAATTTGAATCCTCTTAAGGGCTATAAATACCCCTCAAGTCTCAGCTAAGAATACAACTTTTTGAGCAGCAAGTGATTGAGAGAAAAGTCTTAGAAGAGTCTTTGCTAGTCTTGTTTTCAATTTGCTAGTGTTCACCTCCTTCTTTCTTGCTGAAAATCTGTAAGAGAGTGAACCGCTTGTAAAAGTTGTAAGAGGGGTATTTACCCTTCCCTTTCAAGAGATTTGGTAGTGGAAGGTGGGAGCCTCATCGAAGAGGGGCCTTGCAAGTGGATGTAGGTCACTTGACCGAACCACTTTAAAAACAGCGTAATCTCTGGTTTGCATTTCATTACTGCTATTTACATTACTGCAAACCCTCTTACTTGCTTTATTTCCTCATTACATTTACTGCACAACTTTGCGAATACACTTTCAAGTTAAGCACTTCCGATTCCGATTTTTATCGTACGAAAGATTTGTCGAAACCAACGTTTTAAGCCGCTGCACTAATTCACCCCCCCCCCTCTTAGTGCCGCTCCGATCCTAACAATTGGTATCAGAGCCTGGTATTTCTCATTTCGGATTTACACCCGAGAGAAATGACTCTTCATGGCTTTCAAGAGGGCTTATCGGTTTTTCATCCACCGTTGTTTAACGGATTGGACTACACTTATTGGAAAACTCGAATGAGAGTTTTCTTGATTTCTATGAATTTGGATTTGTGGAATATCGTTGAAAACAGTTTTCAACTTCCCTCTAAACCGATGAACGAATGATCGGATTTGGAGAAGAAGTATTTTTCTTTAAACGCAAAGGCTATGAATGCCTTATTTTGCGCTTTGGACAAAAATGAGTTCAATCGGATTTCTATGTGCGAAACGGCTTTTGATATTTGGCGTACACTTGAAATCACGCACGAGGGAACTAATAGAGTCAAAGACTCTAAAGTTAATATTTTAATGCATGATTTCGAGCTTTTTCGAATGAAGCCGAGCAAAACCATTGTTGACATGTACACCCATTTTACGTATGTCGTCAATGGTTTACAAGCTCTTGGCAAATGTTTCTCGAATTTTGAACTTGTTAGTAAAGTTTTACGATCACTTTCTAAAGCTTGGGAATCAAAAGTAACGGTAATACAAGAAACAAAAGATTTAAATATTTTTCCACTTGAAGAACTTATCGGCTCATTGATGACATATGAAATGGTGTGCAATGCACATGATGAACACAATGAACACTTGAACCACCTTCCAAAGAACAGGAATGATTTGGAACTCCGGACAAATGGATACCACTTGAGCAATGACTCAAGTGATGAGGACAATGATGAACTTAAATTTCGAATACTAAATCTTAATAAGTTTATTAAACAAAAATCTAAAATAAACAATGAACTTGAACGGAGGAAGAGGCTAAAGAAGAGGAAGGCAACCAAGGATGAATCAAGAACTTCCAAAGGTGAAACGGCGAATTGGGCTTTGACGGGCTTCGACTACAAGGTAAGTAACTCAACTCTCTTGAATTATTTTGAAATTACTTGATGTTTTCCATGATGCATTTTCTCTTTTCTTTTGAATAATTATTTTTCTTGAAAATTGTATGTTTTATGTTAATAGAATAAAATGTTAGATTTAAATAATCATATATATGTGCTTGAGAAGCAAGAATGTGTATTTTGATGATTTCCATATTAACTTTCAATGATGATGCATGGTTTTTATATGGAAGGCTTGATGATATTTTTTTTTAAACCTTGTCTTTGGTTTTCAAACATGATGTATGTTTTTGACATAAAAACAAAACTTGAGCATGCTAATATAAAGTCAATCACATAAATTAAAACTAAAGAAGTTTTAGTTATCTATAAGAATCATTCAAAATTATGTTCAATGAAACCATTGCATAATGATGTAATGAAAATATTAAACATTTTGAAACCATGTTTTAGTGTCATGCATAATGATCATGCTTAATAAATTTCAAAATTATGCATATGAATCTTGTGATTTATGGATTATTGATTTTTACCATAATGAAAGTGGCTTATTAATCTTTGTTGTAATAAATCTTACACTTTCGGTTTTAAACATTATATATGTTTTTATTTGGTATAAGTGAAATAAAATCATATGAATTGAAACAACTAAAAAGTGGAAAATATTTTTTCCTTGAAAATTTATTTTTTCTCTATCCTATTGATCTTGATGTTTATTATGATAAATCTATGTATACCATTTTGACTCTCTTGAAAGTAATGTTGATATTTTGATGATTTTGATGATTTAAATTTGAAATGAGTTTTATCAAAATCATGATATTGATTTCTTGGAATAACATGAGATTACCTTTGATGATCATTTTGATTCATGGAATTTTGGATTCATGACTTGGTCTTACATTTGTTTATGAGATGGTTGAAATCTTTGTACGTTTGAATTCTTCCGTTCTCCTTTAAATTTATGCATGTTATATGTTAAAGATTTAAGACCATGTTTTGGTATCATGCATATCTAAGAAATATTGACGTGATAAATTGAATAAGTTGAAAATGAATGATGATTTTTCTCTTGAATATAACTTGTGATATTTTTTTATATAAATCATCATTTTCATTTCTCGAAATTCGATACATGAGATTTTATTATAAATCAAAATTTCTCATTAATCTATCTTCTACGATTTTACTTGATATTCTCTTGAGAGGAGATTTTCTAAATGAATCATGATTTTTCCTTGTGAGTTCTTGGAGTTATTACTTGATTTTTCTTTTAAAACAAGATCTCTTCTTTGTACTCCTATGATTTTTCTTGATATTTTATTTAAAGAAGATATTTACTATATGAATCATGTCTTTTGGTATTCAAATGATTTTATCCTTCATGACATGATTTCTTTGTATTTATGGTTTGCATGGCTTGAAATGTTTTGGTATAATGCATGCAATGATGAAATATTCATAAAGTTAAAATGATGTATGCAATACTTATGATAATAATGTACATGATGTATTTATTGCATATGATGTGTATCATGAATGCTTTAAATGATGAATGTTTGGTATCATGATCAACATGTTGATAAATGCTTAAAAATTTTAATGTTTGAGTATCATGTATGATATGCTTATTAATGACGATTGATTTATTTTTCGGTATCGTGCATGAAAAATAAGGTTTTTGAAATTGTGTATGTTTTAATTTGAATATATAATGATGCACAAATAAGAATGATACTTACCTTTGTCATAATATGAAAATTGATATAAGGGTCTTCCCTTCTTTTTGACAATGACAAAGAAGGAGTAAGAATTTCTAGCGTGGACATCATGAAAAGAGGCAAACTAACTAGCTTGCACAATTCAAGATGAAAGCAAAAATTGCACTTCTCAAAAGAGAAGATGCAAATGTAACATTTGCCAAATTGTTTGCTTGCCTCATGTAAAACATTATCTCTTGCTAGTTTGACATTTTTGCTAGCTTGTATGTTGCAAAACTTGATCACTTTTTCAAACATTTTGCTAGCTTACACTTTGCAAAGAAAGAAAAAATGACACTTCTAGAAGAAAGAGCCTGTTATTTTGAACATCACAAGCTTGCTTATCTTAAGAAACAAAAATTACAAAAGTGCTATCTTGCCTATCTCAAGAAGCAAAACTTGCAACTTGCACATTGCAATAGGAAGCAAGAATTATGAGCTTACACAAGAAAGCTATCTTGCATTTGCTTTCGAAATTTTTGCTAGCTTGTATATTGTGAAACTTACATATCGTAAAAATTGCTAGCTTGTAGTCTAAAGAGAAGCAAAAAGTTGCTATCTCAAAAGAAGCAAATGTGCTATCTTGCCTATCTTAAGAGGCAAAAATGCTAACTTGCACATCTAACAAAACTTGACAAATTTGCATATTTCAAGAAGCAAGAGTTGCTTTCTTGAACATCTCAATATTGCTAGCTTGCATGATGTACAACTTGCTATCTTGAACATTACCAAAAGTGTTATCTTGTATGCTGTAAAACTTGCATATCTAAAACTTGATAGCTTGAATGTCCTAAGCATGATGCATTACTTGCTAAATTTTCTAGCTTCAAAACTGCATGATGATAAAACTTAATATTATGTTTTTCATGCAATGAGTTGAACTTATATTACAAACACAAAGAATAGTTGTACTTCTCCTTTTTATTGATGACAAAGGAGGAGAAGTATGTTGATGACATGATATGCATAAGTCTATGCATGAGTTCATAATGACGTGTTGCAAGTATTCATGATGAATATTGCAATGACTTGAATTCAATTTGAATTCAAGGTTCTATCAATATGGCATATTGATAGGGGGAGTTTGTTTAAACTCCGGGAGTCAAGTTTAACTCCGTCATCAATTGGTTGTCATCATCAAAAAGGGGGAGATTGTTGAATCTCGTATTTTGATGATGAAACCAATTAATAATTATGTTTATGTTTAACTACATTTTGAGTTATGCAGGTCTACTCGATTAGGATTAGACAATTAAGGCAGGAGGAATTGACGTTGTGTCGGAGGAGATCACGTTAGGATATTGGATGGCAGAAGGCTTCGGACGTCGGGCATCGGGCCAAGAGCGAAATTACGCCAAGGATATCGGCATTGCGGAGGTCAACCGCTGATTAGGCAACAAGCCGCAAGAGAGGACGATGCACTGAAGAATCAAACGAAGCGCCAACCAATGATGTGCCGGGCAACAGAATGTCAACTCGCTTTATAATAATTGTCCAGATCGGAGTAGAGTTTTTGCTTGTGTGTGCAGGATTAACTATGATAACGACGAAGACATAAAGCAAAACAAAGTGTCGGAGTTAAGCACGAAGGATTCATTGCGAGTTCGAGAGTTCGACGGAAGTCCGAAGGTTCATCAGGAATGCTGCCGGAACTAGCCAAGAATGAGTAGGGAGCTTGCCGAAGGGTTTTTCGGAAGCTCGCCGGAAGGTTCGTTAGAAGTTCGCGGAGCTCGCCGAGAAAGATCGGAGCTTGCCGAAGAAGCTCATTGGAACTCGCCAAGATCAAATCGTGAAGTCTAGGAGCTTGCCGGGAGTCCGTAGAATGGTTTCCGAGAGTTTATCAAAAGACCGCCGGAAGTTCGCCGGAAGCTCACCAGAAGAAGTCTTGACTTACGGACTTTGTAATACTTAGAAAATGTCTTTAAATTTGTAGTAAGTACGTTAATTAGGGTTAGGATTAGGTGTTAATATTATAACCCAAGTAGGGGCCAATTGGGCCCGAGTTCGGACAGGTTTGGGCCAAGTTTGGAGCCCAACCAGTGAGCTGAATTGGCCTAGGCGGTGGCACCGCCCAGCACCCGAGAGCTGGGTGGTGACTCCTCCTGGGCTGGGCGGTTGCACCGCCCAGCACCCGAGCGCTGGGCGGTGGCACCGCCAGCATCGGGAACATAAGAGAATTCAAATTTTTGGAGCCCAAATTTGAATCCTCTTGAGGCCTATAAATACCCCTCAAGTCTCAGTTGAGAATACAACTTTTTGAGCAGCAAGTGATTGAGAGAAAAGTCTTAGAAGAGTCTTTGCTAGTCTTGTTTTCAATTTGCTAGTGTTCACCTCCTTCTTTCTTGTTGAAAATCTGTAAGAGAGTGAACCGCTTGTAAAAGTTGTAAGAGGGGTATTTACCCTTCCCTTTCAAGAGATTTGGTAGTGGAAGGTGGGAGCCTCATCGAAGAGGGGCCTTGCAAGTGGATGTAGGTCACTTGACCGAACCACTTTAAAAATGGCGTAATCTTTGGTTTGCATTTCATTACTGCTCTTTACATTACTGCAAACCCTCTTACTTGCTTTATTTCCTCATTACATTTACTGCACAACTTTGCGAATACGCTTTCAAGTTAAGCACTTCCGATTCCGATTTTTATTGTATGAAAGATTTGTCGAAACCAACGTTTTAAGCCGCTGCACTAATTCACCCCCCCCTCTTAGTGCTGCTCCGATCCTAACAATAGGTCCACATACATCACTATGTATAAGTTTCAGTAGCTCAATGGCTCTTTCTCTAGTTCCACTAAATGGAGAGTTGGTTAGTTTTGCATGAAGGTAAGACTTGTAAGTTGCATATGACTCATAGTCGAATGGATCCAGATATCCATCCTTTAGCAACTTTTGAATCATTCCCTCATGGATGTGACCTAACCTACAATGTCACAGGTATGCACTATTCACCTTATCTCGTTTCCTCTAAGATCCCTCTTAGATCGACTTACATTTATGATATGTAGAGTAGTGTCTAGCATAAACAAATCATTATGTAATATTCCTCTCGCCAATCTCCTCGGCTTTGTTAGAATCTATAATAAATTACAGATGTGATAAGCAATACCAGTATCCAATACTAATGCACTATCACAAAAATCTAACAATTGGAGATTGATCATGAATGTACCTGAAGCTTCTCCAAGCTCCTATTTTGCCCTCTCTGCAACCTCTTCCAGTGCCCATCTTTTCCGCAGTAGAAGCATTGGCCTTTGTCCTTTACTAGGTCTTTCTTAGCAAAATTTGCTTTACTTAGTCTACCCTTGCCCTTGCCCTTCTTAAGGGACTTTTCTGCTTTTCTCTTCTTTCTAGTCTTATTAGTGTAGAGAACTGGCTTCTCTTTCTTGATAGTGCTCTTTGCCTCCCTCAACATATTAAGGAGCTCCGGGAGAGTCACCTCAATCTTGTTCACATTAAAATTCATTATGAATTATGAAAAAGAATCTGGTAGGGACTAAAGCACAATGTCCACACACAAGTTATCCGCTAGGACCATTCATAGACCTGTGAGTTTCTCTATCCACTCAATCATCTTTAGGACATGGTTCTGAACCGGTGTCCCCTCAATCATCCTAGGGTGGAAGAGGCTCTTAGATATCTCATATCACTGAGTCCTTCCCTGTTCCTCAAACAGTTTGTGAATATGTAGGAGAATGGATCTAACATCCATCTTTTTATGTTGTCTCTGTAACTCAGGAGTCATAGAGCCCAACATGTAATACTGAGCAAGAGTGGAATCAATAATGTACTTCATATAGCGAGCGATCTCATTCTCTCTTGCCCCTTCCTCGGGTGTAGGCATCATTGTATCAAAGACGTAAATGATTTTTTCCGCTGTGAGAATAATTCTCAAGTTGCCGAGCCAATCCGTATAATTTTGACCGGTGAGGCAGTTGACATCAAGTATGCCACGTAAGGGATTTGAAAGTGACATTTTCTAAAAATAAAGATACAACAAAAATAAATAACATGTAAATTTTATAAAAATAAATAATCAAGATATGGACTTCTATCTTAATATGCTCCCACAATTTTACTAGCAAGTCACACGACACCCTCAATACGTGAAACGAAAGTCTCCGGTAGACTTTTAGTGGGGATCAGGATTTAATTAGTGTCTTAGTATAACCTCGAGGGACTCGACCAATCACACTAAGCCCAAAAGATAGGCAACTCTTGCCGATCACAACTCTTTGTGATTCCTGTCCTATTCAGCCTTCGAATTACCATGGTCTCGAGGGACTCAACCAACCATGATGTTTGGTTAAGTCAGCACCATCGTTACAAGATGAGTCTGATTCGATGATAGACCCTCGAGGGACTCAACCAAACATATAATGTCCTCAGGTCACCAGTGACATCTCTACGTGGTAGGCAAGATAGCGAATTGGAATATAGGTGAGCCTCGAAGGACTCGACCAACTCAACCTACACCGGGAATCAGTCCCTACCTATAACGATAGAAGGCCACGTGGGTCAATCTAATTGCCTCATGTTTACTGACTTAATATTATCGAGAGAGGGGATTCTATGATTTGGTCTCCTAATATGACATGTCACATATATACATATTTAATATATATCTACATCGCATGCAAATATATATATAAATATCTAGTAGGTGTATAAGCAATCACACCAGATGATCATGGACGATAGCCTAATATGATCAGGCCCGAGCTAGTAAGCCTAATTACTCACATCAAGATCTATGAGTACAACAGTGCATCTCCATGCCCTGTGATCGTCCATCTCGTCCTTGTCGGTTCCGTTGGCATCTCGACGCATCTTCCTGCATCATGATCGTCCATCTCATGGGTCCCGCTATTGCTTTCACACTCCTGGTGCGCCTCCTCGTGTGATTACAACTTAATCATAGGCATACAGGCCCGATAATAAACGCAAAATAAAAATGGAGGCTCGTAGTCCTCAATAATAATAATCACAAGTACACACATCACACGGTTCATGATCATCCATCCATATATCATACATCACATATATAAATCATCATCATTTAGGACAAATAGATAATAATAATAAAATAATAATCAATTAAACCTTTTAATTAATTAATATTTTCTGAATTCAGGGACATGTAGGGAATTTTCTAAATTCTAAGGGGTACTTTCATAATTTAGATAAAAGGATAGAATTAGAATTTCTTAAATTCACAAGGGTAAAATTATCTTTTCACCCAAAATCCTAATACCCTTCCTTCTCCCTACCACTGCAGGTGGCCTGCTTGCGGTTGCCGTGCGAAATGCCTATATGCAGATGGCAACATTGCCATCTGCGACGGTAGTAAGGGCAGCAACAATTGCTGCCCTTTCTCACTTTTGCGTTAACAATTTTGACGCTAAAAGCTTCTCCAAAACACAACACACGTAGTTCAAAACTAATCTATCGCATGAACAATCTGGCTTTGATACCACTGTTGGAAAATCTTGGGGGGCGACATCACATGCTCAGCGGAAGAATATAAAACAAAATCCCCTATTCCCAAAGAGATGTTTGTTGTCATGTGAAGATTGGTGCGAAAAAATTTACGAAATTTAAAACTGTGTATAGTAAAGATTATGTTACCTAGGGAGATCGTATATTCTTGAATCCTTGCTGATCTCAAGGAGAGGGTGAAGGAGGTCAAGCGCCCTCCTCTCTAGCGATGATCCACACAATAGGGTTGCGACGACACTCCTCAAAACTCTAGATATACTCTGAGGTGGAGAAGGGGGAGGAGAATATGAGAGGCAAGCAAAGGCTCTAGCCTATGAACCACTAAATCCCTCCTATTTATAGAGGTCCCCTATCAACTTAACCCTAATGGATCCTCTCCTATTGGGTATTGTATCTCCATCCAACTGCCCAAGCCTTTTAGATTAGTGGATCTCTATTCAATAATCTCTCATGAATTCTTATTGGATCTCGTCCATGGGATCCAATAATTCAGGGGCTTATTGGATATCCAATAAGATAGGAGCTCCAACAGATATCTCATATCCTAACCTCTACTCATCACAATGCCTACCATATATGTGTGACTCTCTAGGCCCAATATCGAGTTTGCCGTGAGTCATACTTATTAGAACTTCTTTTGGCTCAGTGAATTATTATCTCCATAATAATTCACTCGACT